>NC_064922.1:91304993-91608023 GCF_023897955.1 Schistocerca gregaria | reverse complement strand
GCAAATTCTGCTAGTTACGTTTTATGGGACCTACTTTTTGAATTTGCAGTTTGACCATCCAGATTCGTCAAAGATTTACACGAGCTAGAACCTTTTGATTTCAATGTTTTTATAGACTGACATCATGTTTCGGTGAAATTGTATACTTTTTTTTATTTCGAAAAACTGGGCTTCACGTATGTAGCACCGAACTATGGAAAAAACAGCATTTATATATTCGAACATTCTCGAAAACAATTTCAAATAAAAATTACTTTTGAAATATTACAATTTTTTGGAAAAGATATAGCGTTTTTTCCTCAAAAAGAGGTGAGTGAGATCTTTCAAAGAAGACATGCCAATGTTGAAAAAAATCGTTCTTGTCAGTTTCTAATTTTCAAGCGCATGTGGATTGTAGATAACGTAAATATTGAAAATATCTTGAAAATGTAAATATCAGGGTGGTCAATTGATGGTGGCTTGGCCAAATATCTCACGAATTAAACATCAAACGAAAAAACTACGAAGAACTAAACTTGTCTAGCTTGAAGCGGGAAACCAGATGGCGCTATGGCCGGCCCGCTAGATAGCGCTGCCGTAGGTCAAAACGGGTATCAACTACGTTTTCTTTTAAAATAGAAACCCCCATTTTTATTACATATTCGTGTAGTACGTAAAGAAATATGAATGTTTTAGTTGAACCATTATTTTCGCTTTGTGATACATGGCGCTGTAATAGTCACAAAGGTGTAAGTACGTGGTATCACGTAACATTCCGCCAGTGCGGACGACATTTGCTTCGTGATACATTACCCGTGTTAAAATGGACCGTTTACCAATTGCGGAAAAGGTCGATATCGTGTTGATGTATGGCAATTGTGATCAAAATGATCAACGGGCGTGTGCTATGTATGCTGCTCGGTATCCTGGACGACATCATCCAAGTGTCCGGACCGTTCGCCGGATAGTTACGTTATTTATGGAAACAGGAAGTGTTCAGCCACATGTGAAACGTCAACCACGACCTGCAACAAATGATGGTGCCCAAGTAGGTGTATGGTGCCCAAGTAGGTGTTTTAGCTGCTGTCGCGGCTAATCCGCACATCAGTAGCAGACAAATTGCGCGATAATCGGGAATCTGTAAAGCGTCGGTGGTTGAGAATACTACATCAACGACGATTGCACCCGTACCATATTTCTATGCACCAGTAATTGCATGGCGATGACTTTGAACGTCGTGTACAGTTCTACCATTGGGGACAACAGAAATTACGGGACGATGACAGATTTTTTGCACTAGTTCTATTTAGCGACGAAGCGTCATTCACCAACAGTGGTAACGTAAACCGGCATAATGTGCACTATTGGGCAACGGAAAATCCACGATGGCTTCGACAGGTGGAACATCAGCAACCTTGGCGGGTTAATGTATGGTGTGGCATTATGGGAGGGAGGGTAACTGGCCCCCATTTTATCGATGGCAATCTAAATGGTGTAATGTATGCTAATTTCCTACGTAATATTCTACCGATACTACTACAAGATGTTTCACTGCATAACAGAATGGTGATGTAGTTCCAACATGATGTATTATGTCCTGCACATAGCTCGCGTGCCTTTGAAGCGGTATTGAATAGCATATTTTATGTCAGGTGGATTGGTCGTCGAAGCACTATACCATGGCCTGCCGTTCACCGGATCTGACGTCCCCGGATTTCTTTCTGTGGGGAAAGTTGAAGGATATTTGCTATAGTGATCCACCGACAACGCTTGGCAACATGCGTCAGCGCATTCTCAATGCTTGTGCGGACATTACGGAAGGCGAGCTACTCGCTGTTGAGAGGAATGTCTTTACATGTATTGCCAAATGTATTGAGGTTGACAGACATCATTTTGAGCATTTATTGCATTAATTTGGTATTTACAGGTAATCACACTGAAACAGCATGCATTCTCAGAAATGATAAGTTCACAAAGCCACATGTATCACATCGGAACAACCGAAATAAAATGTTCAAACATACATACGTTCTGTATTTTAATTTTAGAAACCTACTTGTTACCAACTGTTCGTCTAAAATTGTGAGCCATATGTTTGTCACAATTACAACGCCATCCATCAAAAAGCCAAAAAAGTGGTCCAACTAAAACATTCATATTTCTTTACGTACTACACGAATATGTAATAAAAATGGGGATTCCTATTAAAAAAAAAAAAAAACGCAGTTGGTGTCCATTTGACCTATGGCAGCGCCATCTACCGGGCCAACCATAGCGCCATCTACTTTCCCCCTACAAGGTAGACAAGATTCGTACTTCGTAGTTTTTTCGTTTGAAGCTTATTTCGAGATATTTGGATATTTGGCTCGATCACGATCAATGGACCACACTATATGTAAATTCAAGGTGGAGAGGAGGGAAAGGAGAAGAAAGGGGAGAGATCACTGTTGTCAGTTGGATTGGAACATTACGCGGCATCGGCGGCGACGAGCGAAAATGTGTACGGGACTGGGATTCGAACCCGGGATCTCCTACTAAGTAGGCAGGTGCGGTAACCACTGAGCTATCCGGGACACAGCGTTATTACCTCGGCCCGCCTCACGGCCGGTCCACACCGCCATCAACGAGCGCCACCTGTCTTCAGCCTCTGTCCGTTTCCTCCATATTCGCTTTTACGAGAGTCCCACAGAAGGTCGGACGTATTTGTGCACCAGCACTGAAGAAGTTCGATTCATTGCCCAGCCAGGCCTGTCAAATTATATTCATCTAAGCTGATTACCTCGTTAGCATCACTGGCATGTAAACTACTTGGTGAACAATCAATGTTAAAAAGTAACATCTCAATAAGACTATGGGGGTTTCACGAAACACCACAGAAAAATCCTATTCGGCGCTTCTACAGACGGACTACCTCCAACATGAAACAAGCTACCTCTGACAAAACTGATCTTGAATGTATACCGAGGTTGACAGAGCCGATGGAAGGAAAGATGAGAGATTAGGATTCAACCTCGACGGACCACAAGCTCGGAGAGTTTCAAAGAGGGGGGGGGGGGGGGGGGGGGGAGGAAATCGGCAGTGCCGATTCCCGGCGTTGCAGAGACCTATTTAATGAAATCAGGGAAAAGCTACGCCTGGGTGGCGGGATGCGGATTTGGATCGTCGTGCTGCCGAAAGCGAGTCCCGTGCCCTAAACACTGCGCAACCTCGGTCGGTGGCAGGGATGACAAGATCACTGTCGAACTGTAGGGAAGCCAACAAAATTTTGTCGTACGAAAGGGTACATTGAGTCTGAATTAATTTATAACGTGGCTACATTTCTGTCCTCAAATAATAAACTCTAAAACTTTTTCACGTACACAATTAAAGTTCATAGACTAATACTGAGATGACCAATTACTGACAATGATTTGTTTTTATTTTCTACAAACAAATATCAGCAATAGATATTAGCTACACAGTATTTCCACCGGATAGACAGTATCACAGTACCATTCAGTGCAGAAAGAGCAGTTTCACAAAAATGCTCAGTTATCAACTTTTGGTGCAGAATGACAACTACCTGTGGCAAGCAAGTCTTTAGTATCTTTCATGATGATCATGACGCTTTCAAAATATTATTGTTTGCAATGTGATATGATTCTAGGTAGGCCAACGAAAATTTTTATGATGACATCTTGCTTTGGAGAATTCCCGTGTTCAACTACACTAAGTGCTAAAGAAGCTGGTATAGGCACGCGTATTAAGATACAGAAATACAGTATGTAAACAGGCAGAATACGGCACTTCTGTAGGCAACGCCTATATAAGACCACAAGCAGTTGGTAGATCGGTTACTGTTGCTACAATGGCAGGTTATCAAGATTTATGTGAGTTTGAACGTAGTGTTACATCGGTGCACGAGCGTTGGGATAGAGCATCTCCGAGGCAGCGATGAAGTGGTGATTTTCCCGTACGACAATGTCACGAGCCTACCGTAAACATCAGGAATCCGGAAAAACTTCAAATCTCCGACATCGCTGCGACCGGAAAAAAATCCTGCAAGAATGGGACCAACGACGACGAAAGAGAGTTGTTCAGCCTGACAGAAGCGTAACTCTTCCGCAAATTGCTGCAGACTTCAATGCTGGGCCATCAACAAGTGTCAACGTGCGAACCATTCAACGAAACATCATCGATATGGACTTTCGCAGCCGAAGGACCACTCATGTACCCTTTATGACTGCACGACACAAAGCTTCGCCTGGGCCCGTCAACACCGGCATTGGACTGGTGTTGACTGGAAACATGTCCCCTTGTCGGACGAGTCTCGTTTCAAATTGTATCGAGCGGATGGACGTGTACACGTATAGAGACAGCCTTATGAATCCATGGACCGTGGATGTCAGCAGGGGTTGTTCAAGCTGGTGGAGCCTCTGTAATTGTGTTGACCGTGTGAGGTTGGACTGATATGGGACCCCTGATATGTCTAGATACGAATCTGACAGGTGACACATACGTAAGCATCCTGTCTGATCACCTATATCTACTCATGTCGATGGTACATTCCGACGGACTTGGGCAATTCCAGCAGACCAATGCGACACCTCATACGTCCAGAATTCCTACAGAGTGGGTCCACGAACATTCTTCTGAGTTTAAACACTTCCGCTGGCCATCAGACTCACCAGACATTAACATTATTGAGCGTATCTGGGATGCCTTGGAACGTGGTCTTCGAAGAGATTTCCACCCCCTCGTACTCCTACGGATTTATGGACAGCTCTATAGGATTGATGGTGGCAGTTCCCTCCACTACTTCAGACATTAGTCGAGTCCATGCCACTTCGTGCTGAGTCACTTCTGCGTGTTTGCGTCGGCCCTACACGATATTTGTCGTGTGTACCATTTTTTTGGTTCTTCAGTGTAGCTACATAGGCAATATTTGTACCTGTTCTGAGCGACCGATGTGCTTTCGTATACCAGCGAAACTGGAAGTTTACGTGGACGGTAGTGGTCCGCACTAGCAACATATTCTGCGTGCCGTTGAACCACACACACACACACACACACACACACACACACACACACACACACACACTCCATCGTCCTGTGACACAATTGGTTCGCCGCACCAGAGCAGAGTCCGTCCATTATGAACTTTGATGATCATAAGCGACCCCACGCTCGTAGAATAAGCCCCTGTAAATTTGCTCACAGCAGCCGATAGTGGGTGGAAATCCCCGTATCAGCATGTGACGCCGACCTGCCGCTTTACGTACGAAAAAAAAGAAAAAAGAAATGAAAATGGTTCGCGCACCCTTCCGGAACGTAATTTTAATGGAATCTCTCGGTTTCAGAGATATCTGCGAGGCTAATGCTGTGCCCCGCTGTTTACGGTAATAGTCGTCGCTGTGGCTATTGAATGTGGAGCTGTGATCTCTCGCACAGCCCGTATTGGACGCTCGCCGCAATGGAGCGGCGCATATACGTAGTGTTAGGCAGTATACTGGCTGCCGTGTCGCATAATCACAATGGAATGGCGCCAACATCTGATACGGTACGTTGCAAAACTGGTCCTCGCCGTTTACACGTATTTACATTACGTGTGCTCCAGTTATACTCTGGTGTGCCAAAACATTATGACCAATGCCCGCTGCAAGACTGAAGCGTTGCAGTCACGTGACGCGGCAAGGAAAGAATATGAGCGGAACAGAGGCGAATGGTAGTCGTTATAGCGAAGATGCGGACCTCCACCGATATAAGCGACTTTGACGAAGGTCAGATTGTTATGACCTTAAGTGTGGGAACGACAATCTCTGAAAAGCCGAAGCTGGGCGGCTGTTTGCGTGCTGTTGTCGTGAGCATTTGCGGAAAGTGATTGAAGGATGATGAAATAACGAGTAGGCCGTATTGAACTGGACGTCCACGCATCATCACACAGTGTGGAGACTGGAGGACTGCCCACCGTATGAAATAGGATACCTCGATCTGTGACAGATCTGACGCCCTGCAGAAGTGTTCCGGGGCTCACCGTTGAACGTGGAGCTCCACATCACGCTCTCACCACTTGTTCCTTTGTTGACATCCTCAGCTATGGTTGGAGTGGGCACAGCATCACTGAGTTTTCACCGTGGATCAGTATAACCATTTCGCCTGTAGAATGAATCGCATTTCTTGTTACACCAGGTCGATGGTTCGGTCCTTACACACCGCCTTCCAGACAATGAACATGCACCGCGCCACAAATGTAGGCCGGTGAGGGCGGAATTATGCTGTGGGGTACATTGAGTTGGGTTTCCATGTGATCTGTGGGGGAAATCGAAGGCACCACGACAGCAGACCGCCATGACAGCGGACAACCTGCATCTCTTCATGCTCCCCCTACGGCGATGACAACTTTCAGCAAGATAGTTGTCATTGTTGCAAGGTCTGAATCGTGCATCAGCAGTTTGAGGAGCGTGATAATGAACTCACATTCTTGTCTTGGGCAGCAAATGCCCTTGATTTACGAATACATATCGGGCGTCAGCTGCGCACACGCAAACCACCAGCCCGTAATTTGTGGGAACTGCCCGATCTGAACAGTGGTATATGGTGTCGCGTCCCTCCGGAAACCGACCAAAGAATTGTTGAATCCATGCCAAGCAGAACAGTGTTGTATTCTGTTTGAAAAGTGGACCAACAAGTTACTAAACATGTGGTCATAATGTTTTGGCTCATCAGTGCGTATCACCCAAACATCTTCCTACGTAGTTGATTGTGTAAGGGATTGTTTGGACGTCGCATTTCTCCATACAAGGTAAACCATAACTCCACCAGCAAACTTGCAGTGGTTTTGCAGGGATACCTTCTGAGTATTATTTTGGTACAGGGACCGGTGGTTCATTGGATAGCAATTCCATTTCATTTGGACAACAATGGATGGGTCGCGGTAGTCCTGTTCAATGACCAGGTAGGTCACCAGACTTTTTCTTCCGTAGAGGTGGAATGGAATGTGAAGAGCCTACTTTACGAATATCCTATCGATACTGGCGCCATCCTGGTACACAGTCGTGTAAGTAGTACCTGAAAATAATGGAATTGTTCCGCTTGCAGGACAGCCGACAGCGCTTAGTTGTACACTCTGTCGTGTTCCTGGCGGCCGGAGTGGCCGAGCGGTTCTAGGCGCTACAGTCTGGAACTGCTCGACCGCTACGGTCGCAGGTTCGAATTCTGCCTCGGGTATGGACGTGTGTGATGTCCTTAGGTTAATTAGGTTTAATTAGTTCTATGTTGTAGGCGACTGATGACCTCAGAAGTTGTCGCATAGTGCTCAGAGCCATTTGTCGTGTTGCTAGTGGTAGATATTTTGAACTGTATCCGCTGTAAGGGTATAATTCTGCATTTACTTCTACAGGAAAACAGAGCAAGGGAAAATCGACTGTCTACAAGGCTCCACAAGAGCCCTAATTTCTCTTATCTTCGTCATCCTTACGTTGGTGGCGGCAGGATCGTTCTGCAGTCGGCCTGAGAGGCCGTTTTTATAAATTCCGTCAGCAGCGCCTCACTACGAAAACGTCATCATCCCTTCAGAGATGGTCATTGTTTCGAGTACTCGTCGGCGGGTTCACATCTACGTGAGAAACGACATCACCTCCAAAATTCACAGTGGGACGTGTCCGTGGAGCATCATGGTAGCTGCGAACGTACCAGTTTCTCGCAGACGTCTTTTTAGTCAGACGAAAATGGTATGTAATGGCGTAACTACAATGGGGACTCACGACAGCGCGTTTTCCTCAGTTCGTGTGCATACCGTGATGTGGGATTTTTGAAAGTGATCCGAACATAAGACTATCGAAACGGTACATTTCCGGACATTGATTCTTATCAAATTTTTATCTAAGAAGACCCTCTATAGCCCTTAGAGGAGGGCAGTAGAAATTGTGGAACACTTTATGTACAAACGGACTCGTTATACACATTTTGCTCATTGCATGTCGTAGGAAGCAGTGTTCCCAGAGAGCATTGTCAGCGTGTGATGCGCACTGGTCTTGACGTCATCAGACATAATCTACGTTATAACATCAATACTTTGTTTCGAACTGAATCTCCGTGCTTCATTTAGGCCATGTAATGTGTGCCTTGCACTGTTTGCCCTCATATTTATGCGATACCACGACTGAACCGGTTTGGCTAAGGTTCATGTCGTTCAGCAGTCATCGTTAAGAATTACCGACCCCTTTTCTCTCTCTCTCTCTCTCTCTCTCTCTCTCTCTCTCTCTCTCTTTTTAACTTGTGGTGACGCTTAAAACACTGCTAGATATTCCTAAATTACAATTACACCGATAAGGTTACTCCTGTGGAAGGATACTTATTTGACTGAGAACGTGCGTTATATCAAAGAGCATGGTTATACAGATGTCACATTAAGAAAAAACAGCGAAAGAATTAAGATGCGACCAATGCACATCGTACTGTGATTCTTCAATTTCTCCAGGCGTATTTTATGACGAAATAAATCTCGAGTGAACAGCCTGGTATATGGTATGCATAGGACACAATGTTTCGGAAATCGACCACGTTGCCATCATCAGGTGCGCTGATGATGGCAACGTGGTCGATTACCGAAATATTGTGTCCTATGCACAATCATACCAGGCTGTTCACCCGAGATTTATTTCGTCACACATCGTACTGATGACAGTGTTACGCATGCCCCACGCCTCAGTGATGTTTTCTGTTCCGTATACATCAGTGAGACACACGTAACACCTCGAACAATGTCGGGGAGGAAAACACTGCAAACACATCGCGACAGTATTCACTCCACATGAAGAACAGTTCAAAGACAAATAATATCGTTTCACCTTATTCACATAAGAACATTTATTACATTTTACATAACATTTCACCATGGAGAGAAATTGTGTGTTACATAGAGCACTGCCTAACAGTGGGTTCTCTAGCAGACGATGATACATGTATAAGAGAACACATAATAAATAAATACAAGGGAGAAAGTAAGTTACAAACTGTTACATAAACAGTGTTTAAATTTTGTTCGGTGTTTGCTGTTGTTTATCAGCAGTTCGTTTATCTTGCTTTAAAGAAAACATGAAGTTCTTAAATTTTTATGACTTTACATTCAGTTTGTGTACGGGAAAAGCAATTAGAAAAAATTATTACTTACACTAGGTAGGTATTTATGGCTGTGTTACTTTTTTTTGCAGTTCAACAAAATAATAGAACACTATTTACAGTATGCATAAATTTCTTCAGTGCCTCTTCAGTATTACAGGCAGGCCACTCCAACGCCCGTATTTATAAACCTTGTTTTACCAACGAGACACTTGGCTACCAACGGAGAATTGTGGCAGTCCTTTGGAAACACTCTTTTCTGCTCTAATCACTTAGCAAGAAATTATGCTGCCTGTGTCAGGTATTGGCAGCCATTTTGTCAAGCTGCAACTCAATATGCAGTGCAGCCTTTTAGCATGTCATTTCACTTTTTTTGGAACGTCCATTTCATTCTATGCGTGGTTGTATCGCTAAGAATCTGAGACTTAAGGACATAGTTCAGCAAAACTATAACGAGTCTTCACAACATTATAATATCTGTTACAAAACACATATTGTAAAAAAAAGTATTGTAATACAGGACGTAATATTCATGACATGTTTTCAAACAGTGCTCTTTTTAATTCTGTTCTGTGGACATAAGGTTTCAAGTCCACTAAATCACAAACACCAAAGGGATTCTTTGATTTTGGGTACACCAGATATTACCCGTAATTGTGATGACTTCGTAGGATATCTGGGGGCCTTTTTTGGTTTTGCGATTTCAGCTTCTTTTGAGACTTGAATCCGTTTTGGATAATATATATCATCGTCCGGTGGTTCTTACTTTCTAGGTTTTGTGTTTACTTCACGTTCTTATACTGAAATTGATTCATCTGGCAGTAAAAAAGAATATTTCGTCAGGCATTTTTGAATTCCTGTTACATCAACATATTCTTCATCGGAAATGTCTTCTAACTCTGGCCATTCGGAGTCACTGTTCTGTTGTAACAGAAACGCTTTTCTTAGACACATGTTAATATCCTCATCTGACCTTTTGTCGGCTCTGAAATACTCAAGATCCACGGATTTCTCCTATCGTTATTAGCTATTTTTTCGTCACAGCAGGTTATTCGTCTGAGCTGCTATCTTCATCGACTCTGACGACGCATATCTTTACTTTGTGATTTGTGCAGTCAATAATTCGTAAAAATTGCCTGTATCTATTACTTCTTCCGCCACACTGACAACAGCTTGGTCTGCTGGCGATCCGTTAGTGAGGAATCCTTCATCAGCAAGGCAGAGGATTTCATCTTCTTCCATTCTTTTCACTGCGATCGTTTGTCTTTACTTACTATTAATCTCAGTACTGTTGGCAGCTCGCGAAGTTTGCATGGCGCTAAACATTACCATTTCCTACTTGATGTGCACAGCTCGTCGTGGTCCAGTGGCTAGCGTTGCTGCATCTGGATCATGAGGATCCGGGTTAGATCCGCGTCTGGGTTGGGGTTTTCTCTGCCCTAGGACTGGCTATTTGTGTTGTCATCATTTTGTCACTATCATCATCGTCATTCGTAACAATGGCTAGATTGGAATGTGTAAAAATTGGACTGTGTAAAAACTGACCGTGTAATTGACCGCCCCACAAACCAAACATCATCATCCTTGCTGTCGGGCAACATCCTATTCTCGACGTTTCTTTTTCTCCTTTGACTACCACCTAGCCTTCTGGTAGCACAATTTCTTTTAAATTCTACCATTAGTACTGCTTTAGCCCTTGGTACAGATCATCAACTTCTCCGCACCAATTTGCAATCGCTGACAAATCGTTTCCGTAAATTTTATCATTTGAAATGGTGTCAGCTTTTTCTTCCTCGCTTACGAATCTTGTTTTATGTTGCTATGGAGTCACTGTATTCCGCTGCGGATTCAGTGCATTCTGTTGCGAAACCCTTATTCTGTCCTGCTGTCGTAACTACAGAGTCCATACGGACTGCTGCTGGCATGACATATTCCTTACCTTACTAGAGTGCTATCTGCCCGCCAGCAAATGTTGGTTTCACAACCTGCCTGCCGTGACTCGTTCCTGAGCGCGTCGGTCGCTTCAGTTGCATTGGCTTGCGGTGCTTCGCAGTATCTCTCTCGTGTATTATATTCATTGCGCCGGTATTGTTTCTTACGTTTGAGCCCTGAAGACCTGTCCGCGTTAGTTTGGCCCTCAAAATAACACAGTCTAAAGTACCTCGAACTGTGCTCCTACCTCGCTGAGCCATACTAACGCGATACCTATTGCCGTCATTTTGTTCGTTGTCATTGTGATTACCCGTATGTTATTATTCTGGCGATAATCACAGTTGCTTCGCCAATGATCTTCATCCTCTACTCTTTCGCTTTTATGACTGCTTCCTATGCACCTCTTGATTCAGGAAAAAATCCTTTCACAGTTTTTCAGAAAATCAAATTGGTGCCATCCAGTATGTCTTTTGGCAGGATAAAAACGTTCTTAGCCCTCTTATAATATTTTATGAGGTATTCTTTCATTCACACAACTAGGCGTCTCCCTTATTTTCCTTTCAACATCGCAGATTTTGCCTTGAATTTGTGAAGTGTTTTGAGCACACTTCACGTCTGTTCGCCTGTTTGCTTATTTCTTTCTCCGAACCAGCCTCCGTCTTTCTCAAATATGAGACATCATTTCTACATTCGTCAACAATTTCGGTTTTCAGACCGACAAAGTTACCTTCAGATTTCGCTGTTACCAAAGGTTCTACCGTTTCTTCAACTTTATGATTTCTACATCGAAAATTTAGTTGATATCATTGATTGCCACTGCAGCTTGGCCAAATTGGTATTATGATATTTCTTTCAACTTTCATGTCCTTATTTACAGTTCCCAGAAGGCCTACTTTTTCGTCTACTTTTCCGATCTGTTTACTGATCTTAACGGCCTGTGTTTTCAAGACACCATCTTGCGTTTTTAGCTGATGATTAAGTCTACAATTTCAACTTCCTTGTGCTTTCAATTGATCCTCTAAGCTACTGACACCACCTGAATGTGTCATGAGCTGACTTTTACTGCTGCTACCTTGTGCTTTAACTCGTGTAAATAAAATTTTTAACAGATCGTTCATGCTCAAAAGTTTTTGACTGTCCTGCAGTACCGCAGCCACATGTTCTGGTTCTAACTCAGGTGTTTCGATCGGTACTTTCTCTGTCTGTTGTGAACTGAACATATCAACCAATTCATTTGCATAACCACTATTTTCCACGTAACCTTTCTAATTTGTTCCGTCCTTTCCCCCTTGTTATATTTGTGACGGTCTCATCATCTGAATCTGATCTTTTACATACTCATGGTATTCTGTGGTGCTGCTACCTGTGTATTCATTTCGGTAGATATTATCGGGCTCCATGACGTTTTTGGCTGCGTCCCGTACTATCTCGTTCTGCTCGCTTTGAACTACTACTGTTTTTATCTATTTCAATATTGAATCTCAGTTGTAGTTTACATCTACATCTACATTCATACTCGACAAGCCACCTGACGGTGTGTGGCGGAGGGTACCTTGAGTACCTCTATCGATTCTCCCTTCTATTCCAGTCTCGTATTGTTAGTGGAAAGAAGGATTGTCGGTATGAATGTGAGCTCCAATCTCTCTGCTTTTATCCTCATGGTCTCTTCGCGAGATATACGTAGGAGGGAGCAATATACTGCTTGACTCCTCGGTGAAGGTATGTTCCCGAAACTTCTAAACACTCTTAATATTTTCTGTTATTTGGTTTATTGAATTTGCTGCAAGTTCCTGCCATTGTAAAATCAGTCATACGTTTGTTTCGGCCTTAGTACGTATGCTATGGTCTGTCTTTTACTGAATAAGAAGCTATTAAAGTCCTGTCACACGTCGCCACTTATAACGCTACCACACAGCCGGAGTGGCCGAGTGGTTCTAGGCGCTTCAGTCCGGAACCGCGCTGCTGCTAAGGTCGCAGGTTCGGCTCCTGCGTCGAGCATGGATGTGTGTGATGTCCTTAGGTTACTTAGGATTAAGTAGTTCTAAGTCTAGGGGACTGATGACACACAAGTTAAGTCCCATAGTGCTTGGATGTATTTGAACCATTTTTACATCGCTACTGGGTACTACTGAATTAGCAATACACTGACAATGTTACCCCTATGAAAGTATACTTACTTGATCGTGATCATGCGTAATGAAAAGGTGTCGAACTGTTTTTGTTTCTCAAAACAGTCTTATTGAAGGCAAGCAAGAGTAGGACAGACGGAAATCAAGCCAAGGTTAATAATGAAGTAAACTGAAATTACGTGAAAGAACACGGCAAATGGGCGAAGTTACACCAAGTGCTAACATGGTTCATAAGGGTAGGTAGCTACTGGAATTGACTTTACTCGATATTCAAATTCTGTTTTGCTGATAAGATACTAGGTAGCAGTGCAATTTAACAAGTAATGCGCCAGTGGTTTGACATGAACTACCCAGGATGAGTGTTAATACGTTTAGGCAACAATTGACTCGCAATAACACTTAGTATATGTACACTACAGTAGAAAGCTAATGATCACTATAGTTAACTGGTTACTAATGATGGAGTACCACTAAATTGATCTAGGGGTTCTTTCGTCAGTTTAGTTATTGGGAATATCTGCCACTAAAATAGTTCTCAAGTAATTGTATCCTTTGTGGAACTATTATTTGTGTTCTCAAAGAGTACTCACTTCCTTATATTATTTAGCTTAGTTGACACATTTGACACCTGAATCTAGTATAGTTTGAATAGTTGTAGCTGTGTGATTAATGCTTGCTTTAGTACACACAACATGTAAGAACGAAAGCTGTGCTTTTTGATTACCATTATCGTTAAATGAAATTAAAATTTGTCTCAGCTATTAGCTTATGGACGTAAAAACTAATGTACCAGTAGACTCAAATCAAGGCTGAACACTTTAGTCACAAGACAATATTAGATACACTATTCACTATATAACACATGAAATAACAAACACTCTTATTTCAATGACAAGAATATTGCACTGAGCTCTTTACGCCTCTTCTTAGTAGTGGTACATTGATGAAACTTTAACCAACGTTTTGTGAAAATTATGTGGAGTACATAAAAATTTACGCTCACTAAATAATTAAGCATTTTACAACTCCACAAAGTTTATTAACTTTTATTAAGGAATGGAACTGGTCTTCAGTAGTATAGGATATTCGGAATTGTCGGAGCACTTTGCATAGGACCGTGTGTTGATGAAGAACTAAGGGTAAAGTACGTTGGTTCAACACAAAGTTTGCAGAACACAAACTTACTATTGAAAAAAAAAGCGACAACACTGGTCAATACAGTACTCAGTATCTGCGATGAATGTGAGGTATGTGGATTTTCTGTGCTGTTCCATAAAAGGGCGACAAAATTACCCATGGCTCCTGCTGTGTAACAAGCTCTGAACATTCTGTTCTTAGCGTCGGATTTTCGTATTACAAGTAAATGGTTGCTAAAACACACTTGACCTCTTAGCCACAAACTATGCAGAGCTAATAGAGAGCATCATGACAGACTCAGGGATTAGTGATCACAAGGTCGTTGTAGCTAGGCTCAATAGCGTTTCTTCCAAGTCCATCAGAACCAACGCAAAATAATTTTATTTGAAAAAGCGGATAAAGTGTCACTAGAAGCCTTCCTAAGAGACAATCTCCATTCCTTCCGAACTGACTAAGCAAATGTAGACGAGATGTGGCTCAAAGATATAGTAGCAACATCAATTGAGAGATTCATACCTCATAAATTTGTAAGAGATGGAACTGATCCCACATGGTACACAATACAGGTCCGAACGCTGTTGCAGAGGCAACGGAAAAAGCATGCGAGTTTCAGAATAACGCGAACTCCCGAAGAGTGGCTAAAATTTACAGATGCGCGAAATTTGGCACGAACTTCAATGCGAGATGCCTTTAATAGGTTCCAAAGAAACATAGTCTCGAAATTTGGTAGAAAATCCGAAGCAATTCTGGTCGTCTGTAAAGTACACAAGCGGCAAGACGCAGTCAATACCTTCGCTGCGCAGTGCCGATGGTACTGTTACCGACGACTGTGCCGCTAAAGCGGAGTTATTGAACGCAGTTTTCGAAATTCCTTCACCAGAGAAGACGAATGGAATATTCCAGAATTTGAAACACGAACAGTGCTAGCATGAGTTTGTTAGAAGTATATACCTTAGGGGTTGCGAAGCAACTCAAATCGCTTGATACGGGCAAGTCTTCAGGTCCAGATTGTATAGCGATTAGGTTCCTTTCAGATTACGCTGATACAATACCTCCCTGCTTAGCAATCATATACAACCGCTCGCTCACCGATAAATCTGTACCTACAGATTGGAAAATTGCGCAGGTCGCACCAGTGTTTATGAAGGGTAGTAGGAGTAATCTATCGAACTAGAGACCTATGTCATTGACGTCGGTTTGCAGTAGGGTTTTGGAGCATATACTGTATTCAGACATTATGAATAACCTCCCAGGGAACGATCTATTGATACGTAATCAGCATCGTTTCAGAAAACATCGTTCTTGTGCAACACAGCTAGCTCTTTATTCGCACGAAGCAATGGCCGCTATCGACATGGGCTCTCAAGTTGATTCCCTATTTCTAGATTTCCCGAAAGCTTTTGACACCGTTCCTCACAAGCGACTTCTAATCAAGCTGTGGGCCTATGGGGTATCGTCTCAGTTGTGGGACTGGAATCGTGATTTCCTGTCAGGAAGGTCGCAGTTCGTAGTAACAGACGGCAAATCATCGCGTAAAACTGAAGTGATGTCGGGTGTTCCCCAGGAAAGCGTCCTGGGACCTCTGCTGTTCCTGATCTATATAAATGACCTGCTTGATAATCTGAGAAGTTCTCTTAGGTTGTTCGCAGATGGTGTAATTTGCCGTCTAGCAAGGTCATCCGAAGACCAGTATCAGTTGCAAATCGATTTAGAAAAGATTGCTGTATGGTGCAGGTGGTAGTTGGCGCTGAATAACGAAAAGTGTGAGATGATCCACATGAGTTCCAAAAGAAATCCGTTGGATTTCGATTACTCGATAAATAGTACAAATCTCAAGGCTGTCAATTCAACTAAGTATCTGGGTGTAAAAATTACGAACAACTTCAGTTGGAAAGACCACATAGATAATATTGTGGGGAAGGCGAGCCAAAGGTTGCGTTTCATTGTCAGGACACTTAGAAGATGCAACGAGTCCACTAAAGAGGCAGCTTACACTACACTCGTTATATAATCTTTCAGTTCTTCTTGCCTCTTTCAGTTTACAAGAGGCACACACCGACTGAGTCGTAACACAAAGAACTTTTCTAGTGGAGCCTCGGCAGTTTCGTTGCGGAGGGGCTGTCCTCCATGTTTCCACATGCCTTATGGATGAACCAGTATTACAAGTGAAGTTGTAACTTTTCCATTCTTTTACAGAGTGGTATTTTTGAAATTACATCTTTAGATTAATTACAATTACACAAATGAGCATAATAATGAATAAAAATTTACTTGGTTATACGGAAATCACAGTAAGGAAAAACGGACAAAGAAGTTAAATGAGAGAAATACAGGTCGTATCGAAAATAGTGTCACACATTGTAAATCCGAGTGATCTTAAATGCGTGAGACTACTTTCATAGTTACACATTACCCGTACTATTAAAATCGTGCATCATGTGAAGCAGTAAATACACTACTCGCCACTTCTATGTACACAACTGGCCATTAAAATTGCTACACCACGAAGATGACGTGCTACACACGCGAAATTTAAGCGACAGGTAAAAGACGCTGTTATATGCAAATGATTAGCCTTTCAGAGTATTCACACAAGGATGGCGCCGGTGGCGACACCTACAACTTGCTGACATGAGGAAAGTTTCATACCGATTTCTCATACACAAACAGCAGTTGACCAGCGTTGCCTGGTGAAACGTTGTCGTGATGCGTCGTGTAAGGAGGAGAAATGCGTACCAATACGTCTCCGACTTTTATAAAGATCGGATTGTAGCCTATCGCGATTGCAGTTTATCGTATCGCGACATTAATGCTCGCGTCGGTCGAGATCCAAGGACTGTTAGCATAATATGGAATCGGTGGGTTCAGGAGGGTAATACGGAACGCCATCCTGGATCACAACGGCCTCTTACCACTAGCAGTCGAGATGACAGGCATCTTATCCGCATGGCTGTAACGGATCGTGCAGCCACGTCTCGACCCCTGAGTCAACAGATAAGGACGTTTGCAAGACAACCACCATCTGCATGAACAATTCGACGACGTTTGCAGCAGCATGGTCTACCAGCTCGGAGACCATAGCTGCAGTTACGCTTGACACTGTATCACAGACTGGAGCGCCTGCGATGGTGTACTCAACGACGAACCTCGGTGCACGAATGACAAAACGTCATTTCTTTTGGATGAATTCAGGTTCTGTTTACAGCATCATGATGGTCGCATCCGTGTTTGGCGACATCGCACACTGGAAGCGTGTATTCGTCATCGCCAAACTGGCGTGTCAGCCTGCGTGATAGTATGGGGTGCTATTGGTTAAACATCTCGGTCACCTCTTGTTCGCATTGACGGCACTTTGAACAGTGGACGTTATATTTGAGATGTGTTACGACCCGTGGCTCTACCCTTCATTCGATCCCTGTGAAACCCTAAATTTCAGCTGGATAATGCACGACCGCAAGTTGCAGGTCCTGTACGGGCCTTTCTGGATACGGATAAAGTTCGACTACTGCCCTGGCCAGCACATTCTCCTGATCTCTCACCAATTAAAAACGTCTGGTCAATGGTGGACGAGCAACCGTCTCTTCACAATACGCCAGTCACTACTCTTGATGAACTGCGGTATCGTGTTGAAGCTGCATGGGCACCTGTCCCTGTACACGCCATCCAAGCTTTGACTGACTCCTTGCACAGGAGTATGTTATTACGGCCAGAGGTGGTTGTTCTTGGTACTGATTTCTCAGGATCTATGCACCCAAGTTGCGTGGAAATATAATCACATGTCAGTTCTAGTACAATGTATTTGTCCAATGAATACCCGATTATCATCTGCATTACTTCTTGGTGTAGCAATTTTAATGGCCAGTAGAGTAATATGTAGCGGCTGCGGCTCATAACTAGTGTTATTACGGATAGTATGGTTTAACTATAGTTTTGCCAAAACTAAGAGAAACAAACATAATGCACTAGTTGTTTAGAACTTTTCGTTTTGGTAACAAATGTCGCGATTCCATTAAATGCGCATCTATTACGCTGGCAGTCATCTGTCTTCTTAGTTAGGAGAATGGTGTGTAGGATTTGAAACGGCCAGATGAAGTGATGCGTCACTGAACCACGGTAATCTCTGGACCCTGTGTCTGGGGTTTGGGGCGAGTGAGTTTGGGCGCTCCAGAGCTATCCGCACTCAGTTTCTCGCTGTTCCTCTAAATCACTTTCGGTGAATTCCAGAACGCTTCCTTTGTAAAGATTTCCCACGGTCTCCCTAAATCACATTCGGTGAATACCACAGCGGCTCCTTTGTAAAGGTCACGAAAGTTTCCTTCTCGAGCTTTCTCAATCACAGCTTGTGTTTTGCTTTAAGTGATTTCGCCGCCAAGAGGCCGATAAACCGTGGTCTTCCTGCGCCATTTATCCTGCTCAATCACCAGGTGGAGGTCGGGGGGTCGTCCTGTGAGAAAACAGCTCCTGCAGCGGGGGTTCAAAGGACAGCCGCTGCTACCCAGATGTTCTTGCACAGCAGTACACTGACAGGGAGGCTGCTATATTTTCGTATATCCATCCGCATTTACTATATGTAACTCAAGCTGTCCAAGAAGTGCACATGCCAGTAAAAATCTTCACGATACCAGTTGACAGCCGGCTTTGTGGCCGAGCGGTTCTAGGCGCTACAGTCTGGAACCGCGCGACTGCTACGGTCGCAGGTTCGAATCCTGCCTCGGGCATGGATGTGTGTGATGTCCTTATGTTAGTTAGGTTTAAGTAGTTCTAAGTTCTAGGGGAGTGATTGTAAGGTCTCAGGCAAATCCAACACCTTCCATGAAAGTCCTGACATGATAAGCAAATCCAGTAGTATGTCACATAGCTCCGAATAAATCGTGACATTAAATTAACCAAAGTAATACGAGTAACAAGTGAGCAAATTGAATACCACAGACTAAGACGAGAATGCCTAAATGCATGTTGTACCTTCCCACCGGGAGACCAACGCAGTTCCGAGGGGAGAAACGAGAACAGAAGCCAAGAGCAGAACAGTGTTAAGCTAGAAGGCCCTACGATGAGGGACGGACTAGACACCCACGTCGCCAGCCTACCGCTAAGACCACACCACCCACACGTTTTAGCGCGAGACTTTTTCGTGTCTCTGTTACGTCAAGGACCACCCCCCAGCCCATGTTAAAAGCTACAGCACTCCAGAAAAACAGTATACATCTTACGATAACGCTAAAAGGACTACACCAGCTGCAGGTTTTAGCGTGAGACTTTTTCGCCTCTCTGTTATGTTGCAAACTTTAATAACATTGCCCCACCACGAGAAGTATAACGTTTCTCATTGGATAGACAGAATTTTTGTAGGCGGAGCTTAAGGTTAACATTGCGACCATGGTTGGTCAGATGAAAACACAGCCAGATCTTTTTTTTTTTAAAAACCAACTTCGGTAAATTGTAGTAAGGAGAAGTTAGGAGAGAGTTGTTTCCGAGAGGCCGAGCTGGACGGAGCTGCGCCGGCCACCGCACGCCTGACGGACACCGACAAGGTAATGAACGCACGCGATGCCGCATAACAGCGCATAAAGCTTCACTCAGAACTACAGAAGTCTCATCTGTTACACCCCCTTTTTACGTAATACTAGTGTCGATCGTTAATAAACTAATGGTGTTCACATTTGCCACTTGAAGTAAAGATCAGAAACGCGATGATTTTTCTGTTATATGTTATTGAGAAGCCACATCAGCCACTGTAATTTACGACAAGTTAGATAAGTAATTAAAGATAATTGAGGGTCACTGTAGACCATTTTGATAGTTTTCTCTTTTGTGAAACTTAATTTAAACCTAGATTATAGATGTGATATGGCATAGGTCATCCTTCGATCCATTGTAGAGCTTGAAAACCCATTCACGGAATATTCGTTCACATTTTTGTTGAACGCAGTTGGTTTTTACCATCCTGTTTTAAAACACTTCCTTTTATCAATAGTGCAATTTATAAACAATGTTTTGTGAGTAGAATAAAATTTCCAATGGTAAACTTAACTGCTTTTTCGACGTTATTTTACCGCCTAACTAAAAATAGGAAAGCCTTGAACCCCTTCCACTAAATTTAGTTAGTATTAAGATTCCTTTACAGGGAGTGCAGTGGAGCTGACGCTGAGTTCATTTAGTATTTGGTTATATCATCGCTAGTCTCACTGAACTCTTCTGAATTCTACATGTCATGTGTGGTCTGACGTCTCCTTACCAGCAACAGGTCCCAGGCTCAAACTAGTCAATTCCCTAAAAAACACGCTCAGAGCGTCGTTGCGGGAAAGTGGTAGGGAGACACGATATAGTAAAAACAGACACCACCATGAATGTTTAGATGATGACCTCAGAAGTTAAGTCTAATAGTGCTCAAAGCCCTTCGAACCATTTTGAACTAGGTGAGGTACTGCATTGTTTTCTAACACGAGGATTACTCAACATATGCAGGACTGAAGGTGACACAATGTAATGTCGAACAGGATCCCTAACAAATAAAACCAAAATAGCAGCTGTTGGTTTTTTATTACTGGAAATCTGCATTTACGGCTGCTGCGAGCGGGCGACGGCATCTGCAGTCCGTGAGTTGCACACAGACTACGATGACCCCTGTCTGACTCGAAAGGAAGTCTTAGTGAAATACCCTGCAACTGGTGTCCAGAAGGAAGCCGAGCGGCCTTTGCCCTCAGGAACGATGCTTGCGTTGTCCCAGGCACCGATGCTTCACCCACAAGCGGATGGACTCAGACCACCTGTTTACCCACCCTGTATGATAAGAAGATTTAAAGGCACATTTGCATGCTGAGCATTTATTAGCAGAAAACTTAATTATAAGTAATGAAATAAAGAAATAATTTGAGCCATAGAGATAGTCCATTGCTGTATGAATATTGTACGCAGTCACTGGAAAAATTTGAAGATTTTTGATCGTCAGATGACTGCAGAATAAGAGGCAGCTTTTGTGTTCTAGATCTTCTCCAGATCCGACGCATTTTGGCACACCGACATTAATACTGCATTACTTTATTAATACATTCACGAGTTGCCACCAAACGGCACTCGTAAATGCTTGATATAAGTCTCAATGTAAGTGTCGTTATTTAATTGCGTTATATTTCAAAATATACTGTTGTTACTAACCTATGTATGTTTTATTTTGTATATTCAATCATTGTAAGGTGGTTGGATGACTTTACGTGGCAAAAGGTTCCATACTTCTCAGCAAAATGTCGTCCATCTCAGAGAGGAGAAACACTGTGAAAATACATGAACGGACCTTTAACAAACAAAAAAAGGCCATGCTCGACCGCCCAGAGTTTGTATGATATTTAATATTCATTACTATAATTAATTGTATTGTCTCGATCCACGCACGAACGATTTAAAATTAAATTGGCGACTTCATGTCTGGACGCGTCGTTATATTTACTATATTGTCATCCTTTCGTTACATGTTTATTGGATACTACATACTGGATATGACACTCTGTTATTGGAATACACTGAAGTAAGACGTATGTCGACATCTGAAATTAGGCTGTAGTCGCGGATACAAGGTAGGGCACAGCACCTTTAATTCAGCAATCTCGCCCAAGCGCTTTGTATTATCGTAGCGTGCTTGGTAGATCTATCACAATTTTCCGTTTCCGTAGCAGTGACTTTAAGCTACATCTCGGTTCCCAAAATTATTTTCATTATTCATACAGTGCAACGATATAGTTTAATCAGTTCACAATATGGCCGACTTTAGTTCTGTGTGACGTAATATCGCGTGCTGCCATTAGTGTTCAAAATTCCAGCATTACTTGCTACAATTATTTTCTTGTTCAGATATTGTCGCACAGATATTAATTTTTACATTTATTCTAATTACACATACGAGTTAAAATTTTTATTGTGTAATAAATTACGTGTGGCATGGTACTGACCAGATACAATTAGCAAAGTAGGAGAACCAGAGACTGCAATGCTATTAGGGTTATTGCAAATTTTGGTGATAAGAATCTCAGTAAATTAGCTTACTATGCCTACTTTCATTCACTGCTTTCGTATGGCATCATATTCTGGGGTAATTCATCGTTGAGTAGAAAAGTATTCATTGCACAAAAACGTGTAATCAGAATAATTGCTGGAGCCCACCCACGGTCATCCTGCAGACATCTATTTAAGGATCTAGGGATCCTCACAGTAACCTCACAGTATATATATTCCCTTATGAAATTTGTTGATAATAATCCAACCCAATTCTAAAGTAATAGCAGTGTGCATACCTATAACACCAGGAGAAAGGATGATCTTCACTATGCAGGGTTAAATCTGACTTTGGCACAGAAAGGGGTAAATTATGCTGCCACAAAAGTCTTTGGGCACCTACCAAACAGCATCAAAAGCCTGACAGATAGCCAACTAACATTTAAAAATAAATTAAAAGAATTTCTAGATGACAACTCCTTCTACTCATTGGCTGAATTTTTAGATATAAAATAAGTAAAAAAAAAAACCTTAATCATTAGTGTCATGCAATATTTTGTGTAATGTAATTTCTTGTACAGACCTCTTTTATTAACCTGACACGTTCCACATCATTACGAAGTGTCGTATTCATGATCTATGGAACAAGTATTAATCTAATCTAATCTAATCTAATCTAAACAGACGCAGTCCAACTCAGACATGCCATTAAACAATGAAAGTGACGTTACGGTTGACTCGAATACTAACGAATGACGTATTATTGATTCTTCTGTTCACTCAAATTTAGAAAATAGGCCGTCAACCAATAGTATGCCTAAATCTAGTTCCAAACACATTTTGGTGTCTGACGTCATGTTTAACATCGCTGCGGGTGCGGAACAGTTGCACATCTTATCTACATCTCCATCTACATCTACATCTACATCTACATCTACATCCATACTCCGCAAGCCACCTGACGGTGTGTGGCGGAGGGTACCTTGAGTACCTCTATCGGTTCTCCCTTCTATTCCAGTCTCGTATTGTTCGTGGAAAGAAGGATTGTCGGTATGCTTCTGTGTGGGCTCTTATCTCTCTGATTTTATCCTCATGGTCTCTTTGCGAGATATACGTAGGAGGGAGCAATATACTGCTTGACTCTTCGGTGAAGGTATGTTCTCGAAACTTCAACAAAATCCCGTACCGAGCTACTGAGCATCTCTTCTGCAGAGTCTTCCACTGGAGTTTATCTATCATCTCCGTAACGCTTTCGCGACTACTAAATGATCCTGTAACGAAGCGCGCTGCTCTCCGTTGGATCTTCTCTATCTCGTCTATCAACCCTATCTGGTACGGATCCCACACCACTGAGCAGTATTCAAGCAGTGGGCGAACAAGCGTACTGTAACCTACTTCCTTTGTTTTCGAATTGCATCTCCTTAGGATTCTTCCAATGAATCTCAGTCTGGCATCTGCTTTACCAACGATCGACTTTATATGATCATTCCATTTTAAATCACTCCTAATGCGTACTCCCAGATAATTTATGGAATTAACAGTTTCCAGTTGCTGACCTGCTATTTTGTAGCTAAATGGTAAGGGATCTATCTTTCTATGTATTCGCTGCACATTACACTTGTCTACATTGACATTCAATTGCCATTCCCTGTACCATGCGTCAATTCGCTGCAGATCCACCTGCATTTCAGTACAATTTTTCATTGTTGCAACCTCTCGATACACCACAGCATCATCTGCAAAAAGCCTCAGTGAACTTCTGATGTCATCCATCAGGTCATTTAAGTATATTGTGAATAGCAACGGTCCTATGACACTCCCCTGCGGCACACCTGAAATCACTCTTACTTCGGAAGACTTCTCTCCACTGAGAATGACAAGGTGCGTTCTGTTATCTAGGAACTCCTCAATCCAATCACACAATTGGTCTGATAGTCCGTATGCTCTTACTTTGTTCATTAAACGACTGTGGGGAATTGTGTCAAACGCCTTGCGGTAGTCAAGAAACACGCATCTACCTGTGAACCCGTGTGTATGGCCCTCTCAGTCTCGTGGACGAATAGCGCGAGCTGGGTTTCACACGATCGTCTCTTTCTAAACTCATGCTGATTCCTACAGAGTAGATTTCTAGTCTCCAGGAAAGTCATTATACTCGAACATAATACGCGTTCCAAAATTCTACAACTGATCGACGTTAGAGATATAGGCCTATAGTTCTGCACATCTGTTCGAAGTCCCTTTTTGAAAACGGGGATAACCTGTGCCCCTTTCCAATCCTTTGGAACGCTACGCTCTTTTAGAGACCTACGGTAGACCGTTGCAAGAAGGGGGGCAATTTGTTTCGCGTACTCTGTGTGAAACCGAACTGGTATAGCATCAGGTGCAGCGGCCTTTCCTCTTTTGAGCGATTTTAGTTGTTTCTCTTCCCTCTGTCGTCTATTTCGATAGCTACCATTTTGTCAACTGTGCAGTCTTCCTCTGTGAAACAGTTTTGGAGAAAGACATTTTGTATTTCGGCCTTTAGTCTGTCATCCTCTGTTTCAGTACCATTTTGTTCACAGAGTGTCTGGACATTTTGTTTTGATCCACCTATCACTTTGACCGAAGACCAAAATCTCTTAGGACTTTCTGCCAAGTCATTACATAGAACTTTATTTTCGAATTCATTGAACGCCTCTCGCATAGCCCTCCTCGCACTACATTTCGCTTCGCGTGATTTTTGTTTGTCTGCAAGGCTTTGGCTATGTTTATGTTTGCTGTGAAGTTCCCTTTGCTTCCGCAGCATTCTAACTCGGCTGTTGTACCACGGTGGCTCTCTTCCAACTCTTTCGATCTTGCTTGGCACATACTCATCTAACGCTTATTGTACGATGGTTCTGAACTTTGTCCACTGATCCTCAATACTATCTCAGGTACTCTGAAATCTGCTTTTTGTTACTTTTGCTTAACAGAAAAATCTGACTACCTTCTATTTACGGCTGAAATTATCGATGCAGTAACCGCTTTATGATCGCTAATTCCCAAAGTCAACTGTTTCAAATAGTTCGGTTCTGTTTGTCACCAGAAGGTCTAATATGATATTGCCACGAGTCGGTTCTCTGTTTAACTGCTCAAGGTAGTTTTCAGATAAAGCACTTAAAAAATTTTCACTGTATTCTTTGTCCCTGCTACCCGTTATGAACGTTTGAGTCTCAGTCTATATCCGGCAAATTAAAATCTCCACACAGAACTATAACAAGGTGGGGAAATCTACTCGAAATATTTTCCAAATTATCCTTCAGATGCTTAGCCACAACAGCTGCTGAGCCAGGGTGCCTATAGAGACATCCAATTACCATGTCTGAGCCTGCTTTAACCGTGACCTTTACCCAAATTATTTCAGATTTCGGATCTCCGTCAATCACCTTCGATACTATCGCACTTCTTATCGATATTAACACGCCTCCCCCTTCACTGTCCAGCCTATCTCTGCGGTATACACTATGACTAGTATTGCCAGTATGTTTGATGCTATTATGAATCAAATGACACATTGACGCAGGTATCGACTAACGGATGACGTCTATATGCGCCACTTTGAAAACAACGCATGACGAGATCACGACATGATGGAATCAAATCAGGTTATCTCCACTAAAAACGGCA
Organism: Schistocerca gregaria; assembly: GCF_023897955.1. Lineage (NCBI taxonomy): Eukaryota > Metazoa > Arthropoda > Insecta > Orthoptera > Acrididae > Schistocerca > Schistocerca gregaria. The sequence continues at coordinate 91,582,116 of NC_064922.1, read as the reverse complement.
AACGACACTTTGTGTAGCCGTATTGAGAAGATAAATAATAGACTGACAGGACAAGTGACAGACTTTGACGCGTAATTTTCAGAACTTACATTACAACAACAAAGCACAAAGATGTGACAGATATCGAAGCACAAGTTAACAATCTTAGTAAAACATTCGAGTCTGTAGTTACTCAGATCCGGCAGTGCATAATGATATAAAACTGCGTATTGCCTATGCCGGAAACAATGTTGACACAATTGACAAACAGATTTCTGATAATGTAAGACTACGCACTGACAACCATTTCTCATGCATCAACAAAGAATTTTACAGTTAGACAGAGCAAAAAGGACAAATATTTAGACGAGTGTTTACAAGAAAAATTGCCTGCTGTTGTCCACGACACTGTCTCGGAATTTATAAATAACAACAAACACGTAACCAGGTTTGTCAATTACCTACAACCAGTGTGTAATGACATTAATAGCAACCAAAACACAAAGTTTGGCAATGAATACAAGTACATATATGAAGCATACGCGCTGCATACTACGTACTCACAAAAACAGCAGTACGCACCTCGACATGACACACGGCATTGCAGTCGTGATAATGTTCAACAACATTTTCCTTGCCAATCGCCAGTTGAACCTTATAGTATTCATTCTGAAACTAAACATCACTATAATGCCAAGGAAGAGGAGAGCCTCATTAAACACAGTCAATTTCAGCCATTTATACCTGAAAAAAGAACCACACATCCTGTCATCTTTGTTAAAGCATTTAGAAATGCATTTCCTCGTACGTGGACTGACCGTAAGAGGATATCTTATGTTGTCGTATACACGATATAACTTATGTCCAAGACGACGCAGCTGTATGGGCGTATAAAGAAGCCGAGAGATGCGTCACATACGAACAATTGGAGAGAGCCTTTTTATCTAGATTTTGGTCAAAATCTGTACAGGAACGACTTCATAGGCAGATTGTGGGTCCCGAACCATCATGTTCTAAGCACAGCAACTAGCGGCGGTGTTTTGAGAAATATTTAAATATGGAACATTTCCTTGGCGAGGCGGTTGCAAGGCGCGACATCCTCCGCGCCTTGAAGGAAAGACTGCAGTTTAATATCAAAGAAAAACTTCTGTACATCCCAGACAACGACACAGAGCGTTTTCTCACAGTGTTCGATTCTATTGATATACTTAACGAAGACCAGCGTTCCGTACGGCAAAACAATTGTTACAATGTTTACACCAGCTCTATGCAAAATACTCAGGCTAGCCACCCCAATTTTTGCACGCCGGCTGCTGTCGGACACACAAGCCAACAGAATCAGCTTCTTCACGTGGAAAATGTACATATACAACAGAACCAACATGCTCATGCTCAACACAGTACAAACAGCAATTACAGTATTTCTTATTCTACTGGCGGCAATCCAAATAAGAGACGGCGCAGAAACAATAACAACAACGGTAATAATAATTATCAGAACGGTAACAAAAATTTTAAGAGAAACAAAAATAACCATCAATCCCCACTAAACCAGCAACAGAACTGGAGTAACAACAACTACACTATCCAGTGTCAAAACACCGCGACACCACCGCAGCAAAACAATAACACAGGCCAGTGGCAATTGCCGCCACCGCAAATGCAAACGTAAAACTGGAATGCATCTACGAGCCAGCAGGTGAGCCATAACATGAAAACGCAACGAGCGCCACAGTTTGGAATAAACATTACCCTAATGCAAATATTATCGAAGTAAGTAGTGACACCCCACCTCCGCCTGTGGCTGCAGCCACTACAAACGTGACGACGTCAAACAAAAGACAGTCACTACTGTGCTCCAGGCCGTGGCTGTGGAAGATTTTGGGGGGCGCCTTCAATTTAAATTTGTTATTTGACTTACGCACTTTGGAACAGCACAATGATCATGTACCTGACAGTTGTATACCACAACCATTATTATTCATAATGTATAATCATGACGAAAACTTGTCTGATGACTACTACAAGGGAACACACAATGTCGTTCATCATCCAATGTAATTGTTTTCGCCTCAACTACTGAAGTTGGTGGCATTCCCACTCCTATTATTATGGACACAGGAGCGGCTGTTAGTGTCTTGTTCTACGATTTTTACAAGAAAATGTGTGAGTTTGAACCCGTACCAGAGTATTCTGTCCACAACCGCAAAATTTTAACTACTGTATGCAATAAGTCTTCTAGGACTAAGAAACAGGTGTTTTTGATAGTCAAGGTAGGTAGTGGAATCATACAATGGCCAGTCCTCGTTATCCAAAACCTGGTCACTAGACATATTGTGCGAGGGCAGCACTATCGACTTCTCCCAACGTAAATGCATACTTTGAGTTAAGGACAGCAAAATTTCAATTGGCCTGGATACCAGGACTTTAGAGCACGATAAATATTGTACAGGGTACAAAATTCAGCTAATACAGGACACTGATGATGTTGCCACACAGACGCATGCACCTGATGCCGAGTTTGAGGACATGAAAACTTTAATTAGTAATAAGTTGTCACAAACCACAGCTGTCACACATGATGAACGTAATGAACTTTATGATGTTTTGTACAAGTATACACAGATATTTGTGATCAACACATATGTGTATAAAACAGAAGTTAAGCCTCACCAGATCTTCTTGCACCTAATCTATAATGTACCACTATCTCAACGACCTGCTGTGTGGTACGAGTTGAAACAAATGATAGAGTTGAAAATCATCGAACCTTTCACGTCACCTTACTGCAGCCCTTTACTTGTTGTAAAGAAACCCAACGGAAATAGAGTTATTTTGGATACTCGAACAATTAATGAGATTATTTTACCTGTTCGCACGAAACATGAGAATTTATAGAGGAGCAACTCCAGAAATTTTTAGATTTTAAGTATTTTTCTACGACAGTTCTGAGCGGTTCGTTCTGGCAAGTCGCAATCACGCCAGAGTGTAGAAAGTATACTGCATTTATATTCGGGGGGCGAACCTATCAATTTTGTGTCCTTCCCTTCGGTCTGAACGTTAGTTCAGTTGTGTTTATCACTGCACTGGAGATTGTACTTTGTGATGAATTGGTTGAATCAGTTACTCACTACATTGATGACCTTCTCGTAGCAAGTAAGTCTTGGTCTGAACACATTGATACTTTGCAAAAGATTCTGCATAAATTCGCACAAGCTGGAGTGACAGCTAATTTCAAAAAGTCGAAATTTGCTTACTGTTAAATTAAGTATCTCGTACAATTTATTAATGCTCAAGGTATACGATCTCACCCAGGTAAGTTAGACGCAATCAGGAATTTTCCTATTCCGCAGACTAGAAAGCAATTGAAATCTTTCCTTGGACTTCGTTCTTTCGACGATTTTTACCACACTAACTTTTAAACAGCAAACATCTATGGAATCTACTAAAAAAAGAATCAGATATGGATATGGTCTCACCACTGTCAGAATAAATTTGATACTATTAGGCATTCTTTGGTTAAGGCAAACATTTTGAATCACCCTGATTTTAATTTAGATTTTTGTATGACATGTGACGCTTCAACCTTGTTCGTTTCACGCTGTAAAGTATGGAGAACAAGAACATGCGAAAACTATTAGTTTTCCGAGTCGCACAGTTCGTGAATGTGAAAGCACTTACCCTACCACAGAACTTGAAACACTCTGTTGTCTGGGCCTTTAAGAAATTCACTTATTTGTATGGTACGTACACTAAAACTTATACTGACCACCAAGCTCCCAAATTTCTGTTAACTTGCAAGCTTGTGCATCCCCAATTATCACGTTGGGCTTTATCTTTGCAAAACTGTTCCTTTGATATTTTGTTTATTAAGGGTAAACACAACATCATTGCCGACTCTATGTGTCGTCTGCCTCAAGGCGTGAATGAGGTTAACTCTGACATGGAGAGTGTGAATAATTACCGAATACTTCTTATGCAGGAGAAACTACATCACCAGTATTATATGTAATTGTGTAGAAATGTGTCAACGTTTCAGAAATCTCATCCTCACTGGAATAAGGTAAGAGTTTTACTCACAAATCAACTTGACCATCCTCCGTCTAACCGATATTTGATACATAATGATGTGCTATTTTATCGACATCATCTTGAAGCCACTGCTTGGTATGTTTCTATTCCTAAAGATTCTGAACGCAACCTAATTTGGGGTCACGAATTTTGTTTGGGGGTCATTATGGTGCCAAGAAATGCCAACCGTCACTTTAGCAATATGAGACGTAAGATGATCAGTGTACTCAAAATATGTGTGATTTATCAGAAAGCTAAACCGCTGAACTTGTCTACGAAGACTGATTTGCATTTTATTCTACCCAGTAAACCTCTAGAAACTGTAAATTCTGACGTAAGTGGTTCGCATCCCACAAGTAGTGGTGATGTGAAATATATTATTTAATATTACGATTTATACGCCAAACATGTTAAACTGTGTGCTATAAGATCTGCTACTGCCATTGCCAACATTCGTAGTTTCTCATGTCACTACATTCCTTACGTGGGAAATCCAAAAGCTATTTTATCCTACAATGCTGCATACTATACTGGGTGTAAGTGGCGTAAATTTCTGAAAGACAAAAGTATTAAGAGTATTTTTATCTCAAGATACAGTCCCCAGTGTAATCCCACTAGACGTGCGTTCCGTGAGATTAACAGATTTATGAGAACCTACATTTATACCAAACATACCAACTGGGTAACATATTTGTCTTTATATGAAGAGGTACACAACAAAATCAATGTTTATGAAATTACGTACACTCCTAATGAGCTCATGTTAGATCGCAAAAAAGACAACGCCGTAACCAGAACTTTCTTTTCAGCAAACAATACACGGCGAAAAGGTAATTGAAGTATGTGAGACGCTGCCTGCAGAAGTCAACATTAGGAACAAAAGTTGCGTGCGCACTGTCAAGAGGAAGCAGGAGTTTAAAATTGGAATGTTAGTGCTTCTGCGTACTCACCGTAAGTCGTCTGCTCTTCAGCGGCGCAACGTGGAGTGGCGTCTGCTGTGCGATGATCTTTAAGTCATTGTCAGCATTCCGCATCCTGGTGCATATCTGCTGTAGCATCCTAAAACAAACAGAATTACACCATGCTCAACACTAAACACATCTATGGATCATGCATAAGTTATACACAACTGTTAAATACACGTACGTCACAGTAGTACAGAGAGGCTACGTAGTATAAGAGTTTTATTTCAGCTCCTCTTGTCAGCAGCGGAAGGAGAAAGAGATTCGTCTTCGCCGAATACTTACAGTAGGCAGTTAAAATTTTAAAGCAAATTTTATATTAACTTTTATACAGGTGTGAAGAAAATTTATTCTCAGCTTACGATTTTGCCTATCTGGACCATCAGTCCTCGAATACTAACGACTGATTGACGTGAATACTTAATCATTCTACACCCATACACTTTCAACGTGAAACTGACTGGATACGCATCTCAAGTTTGAACACACACACTTACGAGTAGCTAAGGCTATGCTTACACTGCGCACTTACAGTCTTGTCACGAGTATTTTTTACGTTTGATGTTAGATCATTGCTTTTATTATTTGCTTATTTGTAGTTGTACACTTGGTCTTATTGCTGATGTGGGTGAAATCCGGTTGTGGAAATGGGTCAAGATCAGTTACTGTTAGTTACACAAGAAAACAGAACTTTATTCCTCGAAAACACAATGCACAGTTTTCTCTTTAAAACAACAAGGATAAATTCACGGCTGAGGGCCCGAGTAACTCAATAATAAAGTTTAAATAATTCCTTTTAAGACACAAAGATTTAGACAAACGGCTATAGGCCTTACTTAAGTAAAATTGAAGTATCTTCTCAGCTAAGGGCCAAATAATATTACAGATCAGCAAAGGAAATTCTTTAAAAGGCGAGCATTTACAAATTTCGGCTAAAAGCCACATTGAGAAAAATTGAAATTAATTCCTCGGCTGAAAGCCCAATAATATTACAACATAATAAAAGGCAATCTTCAAAGATAAGCATTTACACAGTACAATAGAAAACCATATTAAGAAAACTTGAAATACCTTCACGGCTGAAGGTCCAAAGAATTATTCAAAATAATTAAAGACAAACGTTAAGATAAGCATTTGCACAGTACAGCTAAAAGCCACTTTAAGATTTCAAGATAATTAAAGAGAAACCTTACAGACAAGAATTTATACATTACACGGTGAAGGCCAGATTTTAAAACAAACGCGGCTAAGGGGCTAAATACAGAGCAAACAAGAATATTAAATAAAACACGGCTGAAGGCCAAATCTTATAATACCTCACATAAGGTTCGGCTGAAGGCCATACACTGAACATAGAACCGACAAAATTAATACACTGCTGAAGGCCTGACACAGTACTTGCAACAAAAGAGTGTCACAATCACAAACAAAAGAACAGTGGTGTTCAGAAGTGTTCCAAGGGTCGGCCTGGGGAGGAAACTTTAACAAAAGTTTAGGTGAAACAGGCAGCCGAGCATAACACTAAATAATCGGGTGGCAGCAGGACCTAGGGACGGCTGAAGAACCAACCAACAACCTAATCAATTGCCTTCCACCCAACCAACGGCATGACAACTGAAAATATCAGCGAGGACGAAGATCGAAGCAGTACTACGTCTTGATATTTGGCATCTAAACACAGTCAAGGCACATTCTCTCGCAACTGACCGCCTGGCTACTTCAGTACGCAGACAGCAATCATCTGCTCAGCGGAAATCACAGCAGCTACACAAAGTTGCACGCAAACGATTGCACCAAGAACTGCGACAATCCTAAAACCAATCACCGTGGAACAACGAGGAGAAATGACAAGTCACACACACAGAGTGTTTCCATAAGCTGTCGGCGACCAAATACACGTTGCCCAATGAGACGACGGTCCGAATGATCAACCGGCGGTCGTTCCCGCTCCGGTCTCCTTCCGTCGGACAGTTCAGGTGTGTGGCCAGCGGTCGGCAAGCACTGGCTGTCCGCTCCTCACTGGCGATCCGTCCCCGAATTAATTCCAGAGACACGATGACCCGGAAAATACTAGCGGTCGCTCCAGAGATGGTACGACAGTGCCCTTATCGATAAGTGGTGCTGCTGCCACTCACGGGTAAGCAAACGAGCAACCTAGTGACGCTAGTAAATAGAATTAAGAGAAAAACTAGGCTACAGACGTAAAGACGAGGTGACAAGCAGTAAACGGCCTGAAACCGAGCCGCGCATGTCTCAGTGGGATGTCGTGTGTAATGCTTCTTTATTACGGGTGACATCGTTTTCAAAGGCAAAACATGGATCTAAACTTGTAATGGTTGTAAATATTATAAATACTGTAAACTTATGTAAAGCTATATGAAAAATGTTTCTATGGGATCAATCATACTTGTGTTAAGGCAAGAGAAATATGTTTGTATGTTTATGTAAAGCTAATATGTAATATGTTTGTATGTATTTGTACCTATGTAAAAACCTATATATATATAACGTGTTTTTCTGTATATATCTGTATTTAGGTAACGCTAAATGATATATGTTCACTTGTATGTTAATTGTACTTGTAACATATGCCATACAAGAAAAGTTATGAGACTTACATAACTTGAAACTATTTGTGGACGTTTACTGTACGTCGCTGAACGTGTAACTACAAGGCAATTGGTGTCCAAAAGCGTATAATTGAGAAAGACTGCTCATGATACATTGCTATGTGTATAGACGTGATGAACTGTTAATGCTTGAAATTTCTTTATAGACTGTTAATTTAAAATTGTGTTACGAATTGTTTGGGTAAAGACTTGTCAACAGACATTTGTTCTACGACACAACTACTTGTGTAGGAATATTTATATATCGCCTGACAAACTGTGTACGTGAAATATTGTCATAGTGAAGAGCTCCGACATTTTGTCATAGTGAAGTTTACCGACACTTTTGAGCGCATCGCAAATTGACTTTTACAGCGCTACATCTCTGTATATCTGCATCTTTGCGAGTATGAATAGCAAGAACTGGTTCACGACTGCACCTACGGTCGCTTTGCTACAAAACAATGACGACCAATCGACGGGTGGAGGAATTTTGGACGGGTGCTCAGAGAGCAAAATGTTCTCGGAAATGACGGACACTCTTGTCTGGTCTAAAAGAGGATCGACTGCAGCGTCGTGACGTCCGAGGTCCTGCTCCCATGCCTTCACGGACGTACGTTGCGGAATGGGAATCCACCAGTCTTCTATCTGGCGATGTCCGGCCTAGGACAAAAAATAGTGGCATCAGTCTAAATAAACAGTGTAACCTGTGAAAAAATATAAACTGTGCTTCGAGTGATCGCGCACACACATTTGTATCAAAACTGCGAACTGTGACAACGTGATTCCAACGACATTTACGTAACATTTAACTGCCATAAACAATGCTCATCTTTATAATGTTATCGTATGTTTTCGGCTCATCGAACTGTGAACGACGACACGTCGTGAAAACATGTTATATCACAAACAAAATGACATTTCCAGCTCAATACTGTGCGAAAGAGACTATCAACAATAAGAATTTGTAATTTTATGTTAACGAATGTCATAACTTTAGGAATTTGTACCTGTTTTAAATGTTAATCTACATTTGTGACATCCATGATGATAAATATTGTCTCTGCGACGTCTTGTGCACATGAACACACGGACTGACTATAAAATATGTGTCACTGTGTCGTGTGATGAACTCGCTTCGCAACGCTCGCGCTAATTCTGAACTGTACGCGACTGCGCGTGCAATACCAACATAAAACTGCTATAGCCGCACGCGTAATATTCAAACATTGAAAATCTGTTTGTGTGAATATTACGATATGTATGTTAGATATGATATTTACGTGTATTTCTAGACTTATGTATGCAATGTGCTTTAGAGTGAGTTACTCGCCTGCACGTGTATCCTTTCGCCTCGCAACTCAGGGGACAGTTTAAAGGCACATCTGCATGCTGAGCTTTTATTAGAAGAAAACGTAATTATAAGTAATGAAATAAGGAAATAATTTGAGCCATAGAGATAGTCCACGGCTGTGTAAATATTCTATGCAGCCGCTGGAAACACTAAGATTTTTGATCGTCAGATGATTGGCAGAATAAGAGGCACCTTTTGTTTTCTGGGTCTTGTCCACATCGGATGTATTTAGGCGCACCGCCATTAATACTACATTATTTAATGAATACATTCACAAGTTGCAACCAAACGGCACTCGTTACTGCGTGATACAAGTCTCAATGTAAGTGTCGTAATTTAATTGTGTTATATTTCAGAATATACTGTTATGTATGTTTTATTTTGTATTTTTAGTCATTGTAAGATTGTTAGGTGATTTCGCATGGAAAAAGGTTTCTTACTTCTAAGCAAAAAGTCGCCCAGCTCGATCCACCGTCGTCTTCGGGTGCTGTCTTATTATGAAGTCCGATTTCAATCAAAATACAGAGAGGAGGAACACAGTTAAAATACATGAACGGACCTTTAACAAAAAAAGCCATGCTGAAGCGCCCAGAGTTTGTACGATATTTAATATTCATTACTATAATTCATTATATTGTCTCGATCTAGGTACGAACGAGTTAAAACTGAAAGATTTCTCGACCTGGCTCTGATAGACCGGGCATAAACCAGTTTCTTCCGGCGAGTTGTTTTTACCCAATAAATGGGATTATGGAAAATCTCCTATAATCTCTATACTGGATTCTAAGTGATTACGAAACAACTCTCATTACATGTGGCAACAGGTTGATCTTGTCAATGGTGGGTAGTACAGAAATGCATACCTGAAACCATTCATTACGAAAGCAAGGCAATTTTAGTGCTAGATGCTTCGTTTCAAAGAAAGATAACCTAATTCGTTTCTTAACCAGGATTCGTACCTCGTACGTTTCCATCCAGTTACAGATGATTTGCGTACTATTAGTCAGGCCACCTGCAGCATCAAAAATCCAAGTCGATGTTTCGACGATGGACTAACTGAAGATCGAAAAATGTATTACGCCAAGTGAAGATGGGTGAAAGCTCGAAACAAATATTGGCATAAAAAGAATTAACTAAAAAGTGGTTGGTTGTGGTATTTCTTAAAATAATAGAGTGCCCAACCACGGTAATCTACAACCAATAAATTGGATAAATTTTTATCAGTGAAGTATTGTTTCGCTTAATGAACCAAACAGTCTGAATCACGTGTTTCATTTGTTGAATTGTAACGACGCACACCAGTTGATGCAGTTTCAAGTAAGGTTCGTCTGTATCTTTAGCGTTAAATCTGAAGATAGACTCATTTGGCTAAACACAGTTAATAAAATGTGAGCTAGACTGTGCCTTTCACTGAATAAGAAAACAGAAGAGTGTCTTATCTTCCAGCACCGATTTTCTGTATTATTTTACTCTGTTAAAGGAAACAGAAAACAAAATTATGTTTTTCACCTCAGAAAAAAAACTCGATGTAAAATGTTTGTAGCGGACAGGAGCAACAAGCACCGTTACCGTATACGAATATAAAGATTTATCGTCGCACGGCTCACATGCTTTTACTAAAAAGCATGGAGGTTCTACTACAAGTCAGTAGGCTAAGAACAAACACAAATTCACAGTCTCAGAACTGAGAATGGTGACAGCACTACGAACCTGTCTTAGAATTTATCTTACATAGTATGACAGACTTTAATATCCGAGTCTTTTCACAACTAATTACATCGTCTTGGTGGCCAGGGTACTTCAGTGCTTCAGAAAACGATTCTCCATACACTCTTCGCCCGCATCTCGTGGTCGTGTGGTAGCGTTCTCGCTTCCCACGCCCGGGTTCCCGGGTTCGATTCCCGGCGGGGTCAGGGATTTTCTCTGCCTCGTGATGGCTAGGTGTTGTGTGATGTCCTTAGGTTAGTTAGGTTTAAGCAGTTCTAAGTTCTAGGCGACTGACGACCATAAATGTTAAGTCCCATAGTGCTCAGAGACATTTGAACCATTTGAACCATACACTCTTCCTAAAACTGAACATAGATACAATATCATTTAGCTACAATATAGCAGGTCAGCAACTGGAAGTAGTTAATTCCATTAGTTATCTGGAAGTACGCATTAGGAGTGATTTAAAATGGAATGAGCATATAAAGTTGATCGTCGGTAAAGCAGATTGCAGACTGAGATTCGTTGGAAGAATCCTAAGGAAATGCAGTCCGAAAACAAAGGAAGTAGGTTACAGTAAGCTGGGTGGACAAGTCATTCTCTCAAAATGTTCAAAATATCTTTAAAACATTTGTAGACAATTGTGGCCCATTGACATGCAGCTTTGTCATCCATAAGAATTCCACCTTTGTATGGGAATATTAAGTTGATGAAATGTTGCAAATGATCTCCAAATAGCCGATAATAACTATTTCCATTCAGTGATCAGAGAATCCAGCCCATTCCATATAAACACATCATATATCATTATCGAGCCAACGTCAGCTCGCACAGCGAATTGTTGACAAATTTGGTCCATAGTGGGGTCTGCGTCACACTCGAATCTTGCCACCAACTCTTATCAGCTGAAACTGGGGACTCAACTGACCAGGCCACGGATTTCCAGTCGTCTAAGGCCCAATGAATATGGTCACGAGCCCAGGAGAGGCGCTGAAGGCGATGTTGTGCTGTTAGCAAAGGAAGTCACAATTACTCATCTCCTACCAGAGACCATTAACCCCAAATTCCGGCGCACTGTGATGATGGACGTGTTCGTCGTAGGTTCCACATGATGTCTGCGGTTATTTCATGCAGTGTTGCTTGTCTGCTAGCACTGAAACTATAAGGAAAAGATTCTACTCTCGGTCGTTAAGTGAGGACTATCGGCCACTGCTTTGTCCGTGGTGAGAGGAATGTCTGTAATCTGGTATTCTCAGCACACTCTTGACACTGTGGATCTAGGAATACTGAATTCCCTAACGATTTACGAAATGGAATATCCCATGCGTCTAGCTCCAGCTACCATTTACCGTTAAAAGTCTAATAACTCCCGTTGTGCGACCATAAACACTTGGGAAACATTTTCACATGAATCACATGACTACCAATGACAGCTCTGCCAATGCACTTCCCTTTTATACACTGTGTACACGATACCATCGCCATCTGTAGAGGTGCATATCTCTATCCCATGATCTTTGTTACCTCAGAGTATTACTGACATTAATGGACCTTCTACCTGATTCTTAACATACTTTAATTACTTTGGACATATGGGTATTCTCAGCTCGCTGCATCCATGGATTCATTCTGGTGTTTCAAATCTCTACTTTCGTTACTTAGCTGGTCCCTGGTGATTCTTTCACTTTTCCTCTCCTCACGCTTGTTGCCAGCTGATACTATTCTATCTCTTGAGCCTTACTTAATATAAGGTTTAATGTACAATATGTGGTGCACAACTGCCGACCATTCTTAAGAATGCGTTTAGTGTGCAGTATGACATATTTGAAGTGGTAGACTGTACGCATTACAAAATTTATGGAACTGATTCTTATGCTTGCTGGAGAGTCTGAACGATTTCACCATAACCTTCTCCCTTACGAGAAATTCGTGGTCCCCAACCTTCTTATCTTCTCATCCATTCCTCTCCTTCTGGGTTCGCAGATCCTCTGTAGCGCCAATTCGTTTGTTTCTCCATGCGGAATCCGTCTCCTACGAGGAAAATCTAGCCCTCGAACTTTTTCTGACGTTGGCCAGAGTTTAAACCTTGCTACCGATCACTGATTATATTTCCGAAATCCCACGACCTGTACTGTCTGTGGTATTATTTGACAAGGTCCATTATCCACCGTTCGAAGGTTTAAAAAGCAAGTGACGTCCCGATATGTAAATGGGTACCATTCTATATCTCACCAGAGTCGTCTTCCACCATTATGACCTGAACAGAGGCCCATTGTCTGATGATTTCGTCAACTCTGCCTATGAGTATGAGGAAATTACTGGTCTAAGCTTTGGGAGTAAATATAGCAATCCTCGAAGTCAGCTGTTTATGACCACAAAAATATGGCGGAATCCATGGCGAGTGACAGGGAGCTATAACGTAAGACCAATGGATCCAAATGTCACAGGTTGTTCAGGACGACTGTATGCACTTGTGCCTTCATTGACTGACTACCTGATTTTGCATTCTGCGGTCATCAGTCCCGTAGACTTAGAAATGCTTAAGCCTAACTAACCTAAGGATATCACACACATCCATGCCCGAAGCATGATTCGAAGCTGCGACCGTAGGAACAAGGCGGTTCCAGAATGAAGCCCCTAGAACCTGTCGGCGACAGAGGCCGGCGTGCCAGTATCATAAATGTTCACAAGCAGGATGACTCTGACAATGTAGTCGAGGCTTATGCATTAACCAACCACCCGTGTATTGGCGAGTCAGTTCCTGAGGACGGCATCAGTGCGTTGGAAAGAAGTCGATTGGGGGCCTTTGGTATGCACAGTGAAGAAATTTCCGTGTCGCATCGTCATGGTGAGGGTGCGAGGGTTACAGGAAAAGGGCAGCAGAGGAAATGGGCAGCAGTGCATCGGTTACATGTTACAGGACTCCAGGAGAGCTTCCATTCACTGACCGCAGGCACACTAGTGTCATTTATGTCGCTAGCAGAAGAGCTTGGACAATGTCTTCGAGGCTTATGCAATAGCCCTACATCTGCCTAATAGGGAGACTAGTTCTGAGGGCAGCATTAGTCTCTTGGAATGGAGTTGACAGGGAACCTGTACTATGCAATGGTGAAGCAATTTTTGTGTCGCATCGTCAATGTGAGGGTACAACAGTTATAGTAAACAGGCTGTGGTGCATCAGCTACAAGTCCCTAGACTCCTAGGAGAGGTTCCTTGGCTTAACGAAGCCACACCAATATCATAGATGCACAGTATCTGACTGACTCTGATAATGTCTTGCAGGCTTATGCAACAGCCCAGCACCCACCTAATGGAGCGACGACTCCGGAGGGATGCGTTACTCTCTTGGACAGTAGTCGGCAGGGAACCTGTACTTTATCACGAAGAGAATTGTGTGTTGCATCAGAAATGTGAGACGGCGGCGGTTATAGTAAACGTGCAGCGTTGCATCGGTTACAAGCTACTGGACTCTCAGGATGGGTCCCATTTGCCGACAGTAGCCCCACCAGCATCATAGATATACTCCAGCAGAATGACTGATTATGCAAAAGCCCAGTATCCGCCCAACAGCGAGTCAGTTGCTGATGGAGGCATTACTCTCTTGGAAAGGTGTCGGCAGGGAACCTGTAGCAAGCAATCGCAAAGCAATTTTGGTGCCGCATTCTCAATGTGAGGGTTAGAGTAAAGGAGCAGCACAGTGCATCGGTTAAGAGCTACTGGATTCTCTGGATCGTTTCGATTCGCTGACCATAGTCAGTATCATAAATGTACACTAGCAGAATGAATCCGAAATAGGCATCAAGGTTTATGCCGTAGCCCAACACCCACTTAATAGATTGACAACTCCTGAGGGCAGCCATTAGTCTCTAGGAGAGAAGTCGGCAGGGAGCTTGTATTATGCAATCGCGAAGCAAATGTTGGGGTGCGAGGGGTACTATAAACCAGCAATAATGCATCGGTTACAAGTTACTGGACACCCAAGAGAGGTCCCATTCCCTGACCGTAACTTTGCCAGTATCATGGATGTACAGTAGCAGAATGCCTCCGACAATGTTCGTAAGGCATATGCTACAGCCCAGCGGCCACCTAATGACGAGACAACCCCTGTGGGAGGCCATTCCATACTGCAGGCTCCCTGTTATAGGAATCTTAGGTTGAGGTGATAATGTACTGAAAGCTATTTTAGAAAATAAAGAGGTTGAAAAATAAATGGTTCCATAATGTCATAGACCTTTTGAAGAATTTGAGATGTACCAGGTTAAGTAAGTTCAAAGTGTGAATGGTATGTTGTTCATCTTGCTTTGTATGGTTATAGATGATATGAATAGGAAATACAAGGTGCACTGAAGAAGTTTTAAGAAGAGACTGAAGACAGGAAAAGGATAGATCAAGCTGAAGGTGAAAGTAGGTAAATAAATATAAGTGAAAGAAAGTTAAAGTATATCAGTCATATAGTGAAGAAACAGTTTTTGAATTGAAACCAGCTAATATGTAAGTAATTTACAGTAAAATTTAAGGGGGATAAATTAACCATTGGTGGAAAAGAATGTGAAGGTGCAGATGGACCAATGAATCTAGTAACTGAGAAAAAGATTTGTATGGATGAGTGAAAAATTTGATCACATTAATTTATAAAATCATGCACATGTGTTATTCAATTCATGATATTATTCTGTTCTGATAATAAACCAAATAAAATAAGATCAAGTGAAAGTAAAAAATGTAAAAGTTTGGTAAATGAAACTGCTGAAAATTATTTTCCAAAATTAAGACAATGACTTTCAGTTTCAGATTTTTCCCCTACTGAAAAAGGTTAAGACTTAATAAAAAAATATATGGGAAAACCAACTGAATGCATTTGTGTGAATGATGTTAGAGGTTTAAGTGATATTTTAATAGTTACTCGTGAATTAGCTGGAAATAAAAATTACGATAATGTGAAAGTGGGAGTAAACCACATGTTACTTTTGAATTATTGATTATTTAAACGTTAAAGTTATTTCTTCACATATGATCAGATTTTTGAAGAACATGCCATACATATTCTGACAAAGTGAAAATTACATAAAATTAGTTTGTGACACTTTGATTCGTAAGTTGGGTTTTGAAATGCATCTACCTGGCTATAAATTTTGTTTTCTGGAGATCAAATTAGATGAAAGATTAACCTCTGGTGAGGAAGGTATAAATCCCTTAGAAGAGGTATGTAAAAAACCATAATAAACACTTAGAGAAAAGATGTGAAGCAGATAAACAACCTCAACTAGCTGCAAAAGAAAGAATTCACGCTTCTGAGACACCAACTGGAAAAAAATGAACTGCTACAGCAGTTAGACGAATAATTTGATGCAGGCTGGGATGGCCCTGAAGGGCGAAGTATGAAGTATGATCTTGCTTCAGCTGAAGCAAGCTTTACACTGCGCCTTTTTATAATGACTGTGGCTACAAAAATATTAACCCTCATAAATGATAAAGAAATTGATAAAATGTATGATGTGATAAAAGAAATTATTCATGTAGTGAAGGGAGACCAAAACTTAATAGTCATAGGTGACTGGAAAAGGGGAGAAGGAAACATAGTAGGTGAATATGGAATGGGGGTAAGGAATGAAAGAGGAAGCCACCTGGCAGAATTTTGCACAGAGCATAACTTAATCATAGCTAACACTTGGTATAAGAATCATAAAAGAAGGTTGTACACATGGAAGAATCCTGGAGATACTAGAAGGTATCAGATAGATAATATAATGGAAAGACAGAGATTTAGGAACCAGGTTTTAAATTGTAAAACATTTCCATGGGCACATGTGGGCTCTGACCACGATATATTAGTTATGAACTGTAGATTAAAACTGAAGAAACTGCAAAAAGGTGGCAATTTAAGGAGATGGGACCTGGATAAACCGAAAGAACCAAAAGATGTACAGAGTTTTAGAGAGAGCATAAGGTAACAATTGACAGGAATGGGGGGAAAATGCTGTAGAAGAAGAATGGGTACCTCTGAGGGATGAAGTAGTGAAGGCAGCAGAGGATAAAGTAAGTAAAAAGACGAACGCAAGTACAAATCCTTGGGTAACAGAAGAAATATTGAATTTAATTGATGAAAGGAGAAAATATAAAAATGCAGTAAATGAAGCAGGCAAAAAGGAATACAAACGCCTCAAAAATGAGATCGACAGGAAGTGCAAGATGGCTAAGCAGGGATGGTTCAAAATGGCTCTGAGCACTATGGGACTCAACTGCTGTGGTCATTAGTCCCCTAGAACTTAGAACTACTTAAACCTAACTAACCTAGGGACATCACACACATCCATGCCCGAGGCAGGATTCGAACCTGCGACCGTAGTAGTAGCACGGTAAGCAGGGATGGCTAGAGGACAAATGTAAGGATGTAGATGCTTCTCACTAGGGGTAAGATAAATACTGCCTACAGGAAAATTAAAGAGACGTTTGGAGAAAAGAGAACCACTTGTATGAATATCAAGAGCTTTGATAGGAACCCAGTTCGAAGCAAAGAAGGGAAAGCAGAAAGGTGGAAGGAGTATGTAGAGGGTCTATACAAGGACGATGTACTTGAGGACAATATTATGGAAATGGAAGAGGATGTAGATGGAGTTGAAATAGGAGACACTGCGTGAAGAGTTTAACAGAGCACTGAAAGACCTGAGTCGAAACAAGGCCCCAGGAGTAGACAACATTCCATTAGAACTACTGACGGCCTTGGGAAAGCCAGTCCTGACAAAATTCTACTATCTAGTGAGCAAGATGTATGAGACAGGCGAAATACCCTCAGACTTCAAAAAGAATGTAATAATGCCAATCCCAATGAAAGCAGGTGTTGACAGATGTGAAAATTACCGAACGACCAGTTTAATAAATCACAGCTGCAATATACGAACGGGAATTCTTTACAGATGAATAGAAAAACTGATAGAAGCCGACCTCAGGGAAGATCAGTTTGGATTCCGTAGAAAAGTTGGAACACATGAGGCAATACTGAACCTATGACTTATCTTAGAAAATAGATTAAGGAAAGGCAAACCTACGTTTCTACCATTTGTAGACTTAGAGAAGGCTTTTGACAATGTTGACTTGAATGCTCTCTTTCAAATTCTAAAGGTGGCAGGAGTAAAATACAGTGTGTGAAAGGCTATTTACAATTTGTACAGAAACCACATGGCAGCTATAAGAGTCAAGGGGCATGAAAGGGAAGCAGCGGTATGGAAGTGGCCTCTCCCTGATGCTATTCAATCTGTATATTGAGCAAGCATTAAAGAAAACAAAAGAAAAGTTCAGAGTAGGTATTAAAATCCATGGAAAGAAATAAAAACTTTGAGGTTTGCCGATGACATTGTAATTCTGTCAGGGACAGCAAAGGACTTGGAAGAGCAGTTGAACGGAATGGACAGGATCTTGAAAGGAAGATATGAGATGAACATCAACAAAAGCAAAACGAGGATAATGGAATGTAGTCGAATTAAATCGGGTGATGCTGAGGCAATTAGATTAGGAAAAATGAAGACTGGCAATGGCAAGGAAAGCATTTCTGAAGAAGAGAAATTTGTTAACATCAAGTATAGATTTAAGTGTCAGGAAGTCGTTTCTGAAAGTATTTGTATGGGGTGAAGGCATGTATGGAAGTGAAACATGGCTGACAAATAATTTGGACAGGAAGAGAATAGAAGCTTTCGAAATGTGGTGCTACAGAAGAATGCTGAAGATTAGATGGGTAGATCACATGACTAATGAGGAAGTATTGAATAGGATCGGGGAGAAGAGGAGTTTGTGGCTCAACTTGACCAGAAGAAGGGACCGGTTGGTAGGACATGAGGCATCATGGGATCACAAATTTAGCTTTGGAGGGCAGCATGGAGGGTCAAAAATCGTAAAGGTAGACCAAGGGATGAATACACTAAGTAGATTCAGAAAGATGTAAGTTTCAGTAAGTATGGGGAGATGAAGAAGCTTGCAAAGGGTAGAGTAGCATGGAGAGGTGCATCAAACCATTCTCAGGACTAAAGACCATGATAACAACAACAACAACAACATAAATGTTTTATCTATATAAATAAATAACCTTAGCATTGATTATGCCTTGCTACTGAGTGGCAAAATATAATGAAATCAGTTAAATTTGAACATAATAATGAACAATGGAAGGCTGTTGATAATTGTTTAAGTTTTCAAATTTACTCACGTAATTAGGTATATTTGTCATGAAAAAATTATCCAATACCTAACAAAAAAAGAAAGAATGATTGGGACTAACCAAAGATATAGTAGAATTTCTCCCTCTTTTATCTGGCAGCAGGTTTACTACCTGGTACAGCAGCTGGTACTACAACATAAGTAATGATGAAGAAAAAAGATGATAATGAACTAGAAGAACAAAAAATACATAATTTAGTCAAAGAGAAGAAAGCTGGCCCTGTAATAAAAGAACTACCCAAGTTATTTTGATGTAGAAACACTTCTAAGCAATTAAAATTAAAAAAATTGTTCTTGATGTTGTTAGGATAGATTAATTTTCTAATCATCCTAGGTAATATGAATCTGGAATAGTTAATTTAGATAGATATCATCATGCTAGCTCACAATGGATTTGTCATTATGAGAATAAAGATTAAAAAAATTGTGTATATTCCTAAAAAAGTGATTACATATCTCAGTTCAAGTGAGTTGTACTTCAGTAGGCAATGAATGCAAAAGGTTAATGAAGTAATTTGTAGCCATTTGTGTGTAGTTGTTTAAAAACTGATATCAGATAATATAGGTTTAATGAAACTATGTAAAATTACATTTTTTGGAAACAAGCTGTAGCCTAAAGGTGCAAAAAAAATCTTAAATGAAATTGATCAAAAACAGAGGGTTTAACCAAACAATTTGGTAAAGAAATTAGTTCCTTTTTTAAAGTAACTTAAGGATATATTGATGTAAAACATAGAAAATTAGTAGGTTTAAAAGATCCAGTAAGATTTTATGTTGCAGTTACCGAACAATACTTAGAAAAAGAATACATTAGAAAACATGAATATTCAAGTATACTACCACAACTTAGTAACTACATCTCTAAAACACATCTTAATCAAAAAATTAATCAACTTCATAGTGATAACTGTAACAATATAACAAATTACTTTACGAAAAAGGAAGTAGAAGAAGTATTTACAGACTGTCAAATCCAGATTTAATATAATATTAAAATGCTTAAATAAACTACAAACTAGAATGTATGACAAACATATCCTGAAATTTAATTTTGTTACTGGTGCTGAAGTATTGAAATACACATTATTGGTATGATGTGAAAAATCAAGAGAATTAGTATCTTTGTGGCCGATATAAATGGTGAGTTAATACCTACTGATTTCAAAGTAGAGATTAAAAGATATAATGTCGATGAACTGCAAATTTTATATCCAACACAATTAAATAATCATTGAAAATGAAAGGTAAAATATTTACCTTTCTATATCAATATGTTAAAACAGTACCTGTTTCAAGTGAATTATTCTTGTTAGGGGAATTGTTTTTAGAATCAAATGATGACAATATAATGCAGCAATAAATTTAAATCTTACTAAATTTTTAATTTATGTAAATGGACAATCAAATGTGGCGCTTGAAGTGCAGAAAATTTACGGAAACACATAATACTCAGAGTGTAACAGCTAGAAATGGAAGACAAAGAATTGGGGGGGGGGGGGGGAATACATACAGTATGTAAAATAAAAATAAGTAAATTTGTTAAAAAAATTGTGGGGTGATGGTCTGAATACATATGATAGATGTGTTTAATCTTACAGGACGTATTTGTGGAGAAATTATTAATGGATTACATAAACGTATGAGAAAATTTTTTAAAAGAATGAATGTTATTTCTTTTGGTATACATGATTTATGGAAAGAACATTTATTAGAAATGGATTCTGGCAATTTAAAAGAAATTTCAAAAATTATTAAAGTCTACAATATTTATTAACTACTATGGCTGTTTTTTTCAAAATAGGCTTGGGCAGTTCAAAGACTGTTCTATAGTCACTAGAAATCCAAGAAATTTACGAACAAGTATTGGTAGAGAATTCCATAATTAAAATTTTCAAGAACTTATGAAAAAGTATAAAGTAATCATTATTCGACCTTTACTGATTTAAAAGCATCTGACATAGCAACATTCAATAGAACGCTTGAAGAAAAGATATGGTAAAAGTTGACTTACAAGTATGTTATAAATGGATTGAACTGCTTAAAAAATTGATAGTAGAATACAGTAACACAGAAATTCAGATTATTAATGAAGACAGTGCAAGTTAACAAAAAATTAGAAACCAACCATAGTTCTGTCTGATGAAAAACATAAATATAAAGTCGGTGATAAAGTCAGAATTAACAAAATTAAAGGAATTTTTGAAAAAAAGGATGTACAAACATTGGTCAACACAAAGTTTTGATATTGAAGATTTTATTCACTAATCCAGACATATAGAAATGAAAGGCTTGGGATGGATAAAAAATGAAAGAAAATTTTCATGAATATTAGCTACAGAAGTGAAAATAGCCTTATGAATATCTAGCTGAGAAAATTTTAAGAAAGAAAGGAGTTTAAGCATTTGTTAAATGGTTGTTTTTTGATAACTCAGATAATTGTTGGGTTACTAAGAATTGGCTCATAAATCATTTGTGTTTTTCTTTTTTGATTTGGGAACTGATGACTCCACATTACTTTTTAACCCTGAGGGATCCTTGGGGGTCTAAATTTATCAATATTTTTATTTTCTCTGATTAAATGTTTTCTAATTGTGTAGTAACTGTCTTCATACTACAGCATCACTGAACATTAAACAGTCCTGTTGTTGAAACTTCCTGGCAGATTAAAACTGTGTGCCAGACCACGACTCAAACTCAGGATGGGGCACGAGTCGTGCTTGGGTAGCTCAGTTGCTAGAGCACTTGCCCGCGAAAGGCAAAGGTTGAGTCGCGGTCCGGCACACAGTTTTAATCTGCCAGGAAATTTCATATCAGCGCACATTCCGCTGTAGAGTGGAAATTTCATTCTAGTCCTGTTGTTCTTCTTAAATATTTTCACTGATGGTGTGACAGCTGAAGCAGATATACTTGGTGTTGATTCCAGTTAACAGAAAACTTATTTATTACATTTTACTTTAATATTTCCAATTTTTGTCACATTTTTCAAAATTAATGTATATAGAACAGACAGTAAATAATGTTTGTGGCTGCATGTCTGAAGGGCGTATCAAGTTGCTACTCCAAATATCTGTATAATATGTTCTGTATTTTTCAGTCACATGATATAAAATAGCTACCCCTGTATTCTTATATTCTTAAATTTTAGCCTTCAAATTTAAACCATGGATCATTCTCTTTATGAATTATCACAGTAACACAGCACTGACGATTATTCATAAAAAATCAACAGAAGCTTTGCTGTGCCCCTTATTTCGAAGATTATGGTACAGTAGAATAGACCCTCTGGAACATCTCCATGTAGATATTTCCATGGTATTCAGACTACCATGTCAAAACAGATACATTTGTATGATAATAAAATCGTCTATTTTGCACGAAAGTATTTCACAGCACTGCCGAATGAAATGTTCCCTTGCTCAGGTGCAAGCTTTGAACTGTCTCAGGATGCCATCGATGAGGTCATCAGACCTGGTCTAAACTGGTGATTCCGTGTAACTCGCACTGAGTATGTGGCCCTTATCAAAGTCCAAGACAATGTCAGTAGTTGAGCAAGGCCAGAATCAGTGCATTTTGTTAGTGCAGGTTGCCTACATCAGGGGAAGTATGCACTCTGGGGCTAACCTATTGCTCAATTTTAACAGCTATGAAACATAAGGTTCTCCTTTGATTGAACGGAACTTAACCTATTATTCTGCTAAAAGGGTCGTTCCTTTTGATTGACAGGCACTTAATGGGTTTCGGCATTTCTGTTGAAAGTGAGGCACCAGTATGATCGTGTCAGAGTCGTAAGTTGAATGGTAGAGTGACCGTGCATGATGTTATAAAGGGATATCGTGACTAGTGAGCGAGTCTGTATCATGTTACAACCAGAAGGCCTACTGAGGAAGTTGCTCAGTGTATGCAATGCAGTCGAAGTGAAATGGTGTAAATATGCAGTCACTTCCAATTGACAGATGGTTTTTAGGCCTTACCTCCTACAGATGGCCCAAATTCGACAAGTGCACAGAATGATTGACATTTAAGACTTCTGAGCAAAAGCAAACTTGTGCTGAATGCTACAAAACTGAATTCTGCGTCAGAAGTGGTTACAGGTCGTCATCTGCCACATCAAATGGTTAGGAGATGATTACATGATGTGCATATCTATTCCCTACGAACATGGAGAGCAATAAATTATGCACCACAGTACCATTGGCTCCGTTAATGATGGACAATAAATCAAGCAGAATGGATGCCCCTGCCCCGGCATTGGCGTGGGTGTTGTTTACAGATAAAACGCCAGTCTTTCGTACTATGGGAAGTGCAGGCAAAATGTTCAGAGACAAACTATTGATATTGAATGCTTCCAACAACGTGTCTCACATGCAACATAATATCGTGTTGAAGAGATGTGGGATGGCACTACATGGGGCTACTGTACACCTGAAGTGGTTGTTGAGGGCAAGATCACTTCTGTGCTGTATGGGGACAATATTCTGCAGCCAACAGTGGAGAATTACCACCAACATTTTAATGACAATTTCATCTTGATGGGAGGTAACTCGTGTGCTCATCATGCTGTACTTGTGGACACATTTCATCAGCATTCTAGCACCACCTGAATGAAGTGGCCTACCTGTTCCTTGTACATGCACCCATTTGAACATATGTGGGGTCGATTAAAACGACATTAGTAGTGGAGCTAGTCCGTCATCAATACATTTTGTTTAGCAGGTTGCCTACATCAGGGGCAGGTTTGCACTCAGGGGCAAACCTATTGTTCTCCTTTGATTGACAGGTACTTAACCTATTGTTCTGCTAAAAAGATCCTTCCTTTTGATTGCCAGGCACTTAACCTATTGTTCCCCCACCCACTCCCCTTCCCTTCTGCCCCCTGACCCCTCGCTGCTGCAGGTGCACTTTCAGGAGCCACACGAAATGGCCATGCAGTTAGAGCTGTCATGTTAGTGACTGCACAGCATCTCCCACCAGAGGTTCAAGTCCCACATTGGGAATGGATGTATGTGTTGTTGTTTATGTAAGTTAGTTTAAGTAGTGTATAAGTCTAGGGACTGATGACCTCAGTAGTTTGGTTCCTTAGGAATTCACACACATTAGAACATTTGATCATAAGAGTCTATATTATCACACCAGCAGTGCAGTTACACGTCGTCGATGGCGAACCCTTGTAATAAAATTCCTGAAGTCTGAAAGTGATTCGGTTGTGGTTGTTGTTCTTGTGGTCTTCAGTCCTGAGACTGGTTTGATGCAGCTCTCTATGCTACTATATCCTGTGCAAGCTTCTTCATCTCCCAGTACCTACTGCAGCCTACATCTTTCTGAATCTGCTTAGTGTATTCATCTCTTGGTCTCCCTCTAGGATTTTTACCCTCCACACTGCCCTCCAGTACTAAATTGGTGATCCCTTGATGTCTCAGAACATGTCCTACCAATCGATCCCTTTTTCTAGTCAAGTTGTGCCACATGCTCCTCTTCTCCCCAATTCTATTCAATACCTCCTCATTAGTTATGTGATCTACCCATTTAGTCTTGAGCATTCTTCTGTAGCACCACATTTCGTAAGCTTCTATTCTCTTCTTGTCTAAACTATTTATCGTCCATGTTTCACTTCCATATTTGGCTACACTCCATAAAAATACTTTCAGAAACGACTACCTGAAATTTGAATCTATACTCGATGTTAAATTTTTCTTCTTCAGAAACGCTTTTCTTGCCATTGCCAGTATACATTTTATATCCTCTCTACTTCGACCATCATCAGTTATAACAAAACTCCTTTACTACTTTAAGTGTCTCATTTCCTAATCTAATTCCCTCAGCATTGCCCGACTTAATTCGAATACATTCCATTATCCTCGTTTTGCTTTTGTTGAAGTTCATCTTATACCCTCCTTTCACGACACTGTCCATTCCGTTCAACTGCTCTTCCAAGTCCTTTGCTGTCTCTGACAGAATTTCAATGTCATCGGCGAACCTCAAAGTTTTTAGTTCTTTACCCTGGATTTTAATACCTACTCTGAACTTTTCTTTTGTTTCTTTTACTGCTTGCTCAATATACAGATTGAATAGCATCGGTGATAGGCTGCAACCCTGTCCCCCTCCCTGTAGTTTACCCCTGTCACTTTCATAATTTTAACGAGAGTATTCAAATCAACATTGTCAAAAGCTTTCTCTAAGTGTACAAATGCTAGCAACGTAGGTTTGCCTTTCCTTAATCTTACTTCTAAGATAAGTTGTAGGGTCAGTATTGCCTCACGTGTTCCAACATTTCTACTGAATCCAAACTGATCTTCCCCGAGGCCGGCTTCTATCAGTTTTTCCATTCGTCTGTAAAGAATTCGCGTTACTATTTTGTAGCCGTATTTTCCAGCTGTGGCTTATTAAACTGATAGTTCGGTAATTTTCACATCTGGCAACACCTGCTTTCTTTGGGATTGGAATTATTATATTCTTTTTGAAGTCTGAGGGTATTTCGCCTGTCTCATACATTGTGCTCACCAGATGGTAGAGTTTTGTCAGGACTTGACCTACCAAGGCTGTCAGTAGTTCTAATGGAATGTTGTCTACTTAGGGGGCCTTGTTTCGACTCAGGTCTTTCAGTGCTCTATCAAACTCTTCACGCAGTATCGTATCTCCCATTTCATCTTCATCTACATTGTCCTCAAGTACATCGTCCTTGTATAGACCCTCTATATACTACTCCCACCTTTCTGCTTTCCCTTCTAACATTAGAAGTAGGTTTCCATCAAAGTTTTTGATTTCATGCCACAGGTTCTCCTTTCTCCAAAGGTTTTTTTTAAATTTTCCTGTATGCAGTATCTATCTTACCCCTAGTGAGATAAGTCTCTACATCCTTACATTTGTCTTCTGTTACCCAAGGGTTTCTACTAGCCCTCGTCTTTTTACCTATTTGATCCTCTGCTGCCTCCACTATTTCATCCCTCAAAGCTACCCATTCTGCTTCTACTGTATTTCTTTCCCCCATTCCTGTTAATTGTTCCCTTATGCTCTCCGTGAAACTGTGTACAACCTCTGGTTCTTTCAGTTTATCCAGGTCCCATCTCCTTAAATTCCCACCTTTTTGGAGTTTCTTCATGGTATGAAACCGATATTTTCCAATACCTCACGCATTCTGTCTCGATGCCAAGTAAGAAGTTTTGTGATATATCCCCTGAGTGATAATCGATGATTGATTCAGAAGGATCACGAACAGTAGTAGATGGTGTGATGATTTTAAATAGTAAGAAATGTACACTGGCTTTCCATATATCTAGTGCCACGCTTTCCATAGAATTGATGTCTACGTTTTGGAATCAAGTCTTTCCATTCAACCAACATACCTGCGTTGGGGAAGTCCCTTAATGGTCACAGCCTCTAGTGAATCATATTTCTGGCCCTCTCATGTCTCGAAATGAGCCACCTGTCTCGAAGCTTTCTGCTACAGTAAAATTCCAACATGGTTTTAAGTGGCCCCTATGCCTTTTGCAGCTACCCCTCAGACTCTCCACTACCGTCCTTGCAGTTTTGCACGTGTGACTGTTCCAATGTAAGTCGAAACTGAGTAGAAGTCAAAGGTATATCTACCACATTCTGCAACACGTGTAGAAACAGACAAAGCTGATTTACTGTGACAGAACTGTGTTTTGAACATTCGATGGAAATGAAGCCTGGTACTGCAACATTAGGTAGTATAAAAGACATTCAGTAAGTACATGGATTTTGCTACTGAATTGTGGTGGTTCTCCAAACGACAAGCAGGTGCTACAAATCCACATCCCTCACGGACCATTTGCATCTATCACTTCAACATTCTATCGCCGTTATTCTGTTCCATCAACCAGAGCAAGGACGACTTCGATGTCTGTGTCGGGTTCTAAACTGACACTATAACGTTCTGATCCATTGCCTCGCGTAGAAAACTAGACGTCGCACAGTGTAAATCATGTTGTTACTGCACCTGCCACAGACACGGGATAATTTTAAATAAAAGACAGTTACAACATCAGCAAACTGGAAGAGTTTGGCGGCATTATGTAGAGCTTTCAAACTGCTGTCCGAAAGTGATTGACGACCTCTACATTTAAACTCGTCTGTCACAGTGACGAAATAGCTAATGGCTCCGCATTCCATTTCGACTGATATCTCATATTGCAGTCATGTACATGATCACTGTTTCGGTTATATCCATCCCCAGATTGTGTTGTCTCCCCAACAAAACTCTTTCTCTAACTCAAACAAGCGATGCCAGTCAGTCATTATGTGGTAACCAACAGCGTACCAGTGGACAGATGGTATGGAAAAGACACATATACTGAAATAAGAAGCATTACAGTTGATTGTGTGAACAATTTTACCAATTTTACAGTGATTTCAACACCGGCCAATAATGTGACAGCATGTTTCCCAATTTCTTTATCATAGCCTGACCACCCCCTTCGCACTTTGCAAGTATGATTGCGAATGTGGAAAGATGACTGTACAGTACGTCCATGCATTATTAATTGTAAAAACATCTATCGTCAAAGTGCATCAGACAGCACTCTACATATTTCTGACACTTCGAGCATAGGTTTTACTTTACGATCTATATACTGATGGAAGTCATAGGGCATTCTTGCAATCTTAGGGTAAAATTAGAGACTGAAATATCCTCTTACACTGTCATTGACCAACCCGCACTGCAGCACCATTACCAGTTTAATCTGCAATCTATATGCTGATGGGAGTCACAGAGCATTCTTGCAGTCTTAGGTTAAAATTGGAGACTGAAATACCCTCTTACACTGTCACTGACCAACCCGCCCTGCAGCACCATTACCAGTTTAATCTGCAATCGACCAGAAGTAGACCGCTACATTCCACGTTTTGTGAAAGAATGGAGCTTGCTGAGTCCTGACCCATCCAAGTGCACAGTGCTTCCACACTGGCGGCATCACTAATTCGGCGGGCAAATTCCGTAAGAGCCAATCATAACGCTCGATTCATTCACAAGACATTCTTTGTGCTGGGATATAGTAGTCTCTACATAGCAGTGAGAGCGTCTGTGTATGCTGAAAGCAGGAAGGGTAAGACGTGATGGACGGGGTACCGTGTTAGGAACATCAGGAGGAATTCATTTGGCGTTATACCTCGATATTTTCGTAAACAGGCTCCGTTAGGGCAAGAATTATCGTGCATACAAGCCGAGACATCACGAAAGCTCCGATAAAATCTCACATTATTTCTGGGACTCCATAAAATTTCCGAGAGTTCAACTTAGTTCTTATTTTAGATAGCCATGTGACCTTAGTATAACGTTGAGAACGCTGCTAGATGCACCTGCGATGGTATGTAGCTACATGCAGCAATGCTTCAGCCACACGTCATGCATATCCCGTTAGAATCGCGAGCGGTCGAACAGATTTCTATTGCACGATCTGTGATGTCAGTTTGAGCGTCACACATGTCCTGTTACGATTGTAACAATGCTCGCTGTGTTATTCTGGAACGGATTTCTGCAGCGTCTGCGAGGGTGAGTCTCTTGGCAATTAGGTCTTCACTGGGTGCAGGCAGAGAGAGCGAGAGGGATCCCACCAGCAGTAGTTAACACTCACACGTGACTTGGCGCTTATTTAGACAGACATGTGACTTCAGTATAACACTCGAAGAATTTCAGCTGTAGAGGTGACTTTGACATACTGTCAGTAGCGGCGTGAGACGGGTGGATCACGATGGCTTGCGTCCAGCAGTGGCTCGAGGTGGTGTCGATGTGTGCATGCCCTTGGAGCATCTGCGCTGTGCAAGTAGGTCTCCACTCCTGTCAGGCCGCATCAGCAATGGTGCCTACGTGATCACGTATTTAGAGAGGAATGTCTCAGGTGTCAAATATGAAACGGATGCCGCTGCCTCGTGCTTGAGGGACCCGAATGGATACCTGTGCATGGCTTGGCAGCTGACAGCTGCACCACTTTTTGGGGGCTGCCAGTGCATCCCAGCTTCTGGGAGCGTGTGTGGTAGCCTCCTGTGCGGTCCAGTGGACAGGGGTTGGTGGGTGGTGCCTGGGCACGTTCTTTGCGTGTCTACTGCATCGCTTTGTGAGCAGGTCTGCGGGCTGTGCTATGCATTATTTGGACTAATTTACGAGTTGATTTGGTGTCTGCACATCAGTGTACTGCATTATTTAGGAGGAGTTTGCTTGTTTATGTGCTGTGTACTGAAATTACTTCGGCAATTTAGGAGTTGTCAGTATTTTGTAGACGGTAATTTACGAGTAGTTTGCAGGTCTGTAGGCTGTGCCGTCACCCAAAGCATGTCAGAGCGTGTGTTTAGTATCAGTGTGATAAATATACTATCTCAAATCCATTCCTAAGTTAATTGTTCCAAAATAAATAAAGTATACTCCTTCCTCTCTCCAGTAGCCCAGGGCAGGCTGAGTCATTTTCACCTCCAGACAGCCATCTTGGGTTACCTCACAGAATGGACGACAGCGTCGTTGGTGGCAGTACAGTGTTCTTTGTCAGTTGATCTCCAGAACTCAAGGTGACCACACTGTTTCCTGGCATTTCCCTCCACGCCAGACCGCCATCTTTGATTGCATCGCAGAACGGACGACAGAGCCCAGGCAGTACTGGTACAAGGTAAGTTGGACTCCAGACCTTGGGGTGAACACACTTGATGGTGGTACTGCCTCTAATTGTTTAAATAAATAGTGCATGCAAAATAAAGACTTACGTGCAGTGCAGCTTGACCCTTGTCCCGGTCAATTCCTAGGAAGAAGAGGCAGTCAGATGACTTAGGTTAGTAGAGATTGCCCAAGTATCCTTTTTCCTACCATTTTCTTAGGTTAGTGGAGGTATCTGTGGTCCTGATGGAACTTCCGCCGTTTCCTGAGGGACAGGAGGGGGATGTCTGGGGACTTACCAGTGGATGAGTGGTTACTTAATTGGTCAATTTAATTAAGTAGTCAATCAAATTCATAAGAGTGAGAAGAGCTATTCCAATAACTCAGACCTGAAATGTACCTGTAGCAATGAGGGGGATAGGGGGCTGGAGGGAGGGGGAGTGGATGGTGGAAGAATAGGTTAAGTGACTGTCAATCAAGAGGAAGGTTCCTTTTAGCAGAACAATAGGTTAAGTAACTGCCAATCAAAGGAGCACAATAATTTAAGCAACTGTCAGTCAAAGGAGAACAATAGGTTTGCCCCAGAGTGCAGAACTGACCCTGATGAAGGCAACCCGCCAAACAAAATGCACTGACGATGGCCTAGCTCCACTACTATCGTCGTTTTAATCAACCCCGTATATGTTCAAGTGGGTTCATGTACATGGAACAGGTAGGCCATTCCATTCAGGTGATTCTAGAATGCTGGTGGAATGTGTCCACGAGAACAACATGATGAGCACACGAGTTACCTTCCATCAAGATGAAATTGTCATTGAAATGTTGGTGTCAATTCCCCACTATTGGTTGCAGAATGCACAGAAGTGATCTTGCCCTCAACAACAACTTCAGGTGTGCAGTATCCCCATGTAGTGCTATCCCACCACATATCTCCAACACGATCTTATTTTGCATGTGAGACACATTGTTGGAAGCATTCAATATCAATACTTTCTCTCTGAACATGTTGCTAGCACTTACCAGGGTGCGAACAGATTGGTGTTTACAGACGAAACATCCATGCCAATCCTGGGGGCATCCATTCTGCTTGATTTCTTGCCCATCGTTAACGAAGTCAGTGGTATTGTGGTGCACGATTTACTGCTCTCCATGTTCGTTGTGAACGGAGATGCCCATCATGTAATCGTCTCCTAACCGTTTGATGTGGCACATGTCGACCTACAGCCACTTCTGACGCCGAATTCAGTTTTTGAGCATTCAGCAAAAGTTTGTTTTTTCTCAGAAGTCTAGATGTCAGTCATTCTGTGCACCTGTAGAATTTGGAGTGTCTGTAGGATGTACTGCGTTGCATACACAGAGAAACTTCCTCAGTAGACCTTCTGGTTCAAATGGCTCTGGGCACTATGGGACTTAACTTCTGAGGTCATCAGTTCCCTAGAACTTAGAAATACTTAAACCTAACTAACCTAAGGACATCACACACACCCATGCCCGAGGCAGGATTCGAACCTGCGACCATACCGGTCGCGCGGTTCCACACTGTAACGCCTAGAACCGCTCTTCCACCACGGCCGGCTAGACCTTCTGTGCGTAAGCTGATGATATGAACTCGCTCATTGGTAACGATTTTCTTTCGTAGCATGATGCATGGTCTCTCTACCGTTCGACATACGTCTCTGATGCGTTCCTACTTGTGCTTCTACATCTACTACATGTACGTCTACATGGTTACTCTACAACTCACGCTTAAGTACCTGGCAGAGGGTTCACCGATCAATTTTCATACTACTTCTCTACCATTCCACTCTCGAATTCCGCGTGGGAAAAAGGAACACCTAAATCTTTCCGTTCGAGCTCTGATTTCTCTTATTTTATTATGATGATCATTTCTCGCTACGTAGGTGGCTGTTAAAGTATTTTCGCATTCGGAAGAGAAAGTTCGAGACTGAAATTTCGTAAATAGATATCGCCGCAAAGAAAACCGCCTTTGTTTCAATAACTGCCACCCCAACCCGCGTATCATATCAGTGACGCACTCACCTTTCCTTGCACTATTTCGATGCCTTGCGTCAATCCTACCTGGTAAGGATCCCACACGGCGCAGCAATATTCCCGCAGGGGACGCACAAGCGTAATGTAGGCTGTCTCTTTAGTGCGTTTGTCTCATCTTCTAAGTGCAGTCTTTGTTTCGCCTTCCCCACAATATTATATATGTGGTATTTCCAGTTTAAGTGGCTCGTAATGGTAATTCCTAGGTATTTAGTGGAATTGACATCCCTTAGATTTGTGCGATTTGTCGTATACCCAAAAGTTATCGGATTTCTTTTAGTACCCATGTGGATGACCTCGCACTTTTCTTTGTTTACTGCCAATTGCCACTTTTCCGCACCACACAGAAATTCTCTGTAGATCATTTTGTAATTGGAATTGATCGTCGGATGATTTTACTAGCCGGTAAATTAGATCATTATCTGCAAACAATCTGAGGGGGCTGCTCATATTATCACCTCGATCATTTCTGTAAATGAGCAACAGCAGAGGGCCTATGACACTACCTTGCGGAACGCCAGATATCACTTCTGTTTTATTCGTTGATTTACCGTCTATCACTACGAACTGTGACCTCTCTGAGAGGAAATCACGAATCCAGTCACATAACTCCATATGCACTCAATTTCATTAATAGTTGCTTGTGAGGAACGGTATCGAAAGCCTTCTGGAAATCTAGGAATATGGAATCGATCTGAGATCCGTTGTCGATAGCACTCAATACTTCATGGGAATAAAGAGCTAGTTGTATTGCCCAATAACGGTATTATCGGTATCAGAGTTGGTTATATATCAATAATTCATTTTCTTCGAAATGGTTCATAATGTTCGAGTACAGTATATGTTCCAAAATCCTACTGCAAATAGAGGTCAGTGATATGGGTCTGTAATTCAATGGGTTACTCCTATTTCCTTTCTTGGATATTGGTGTGAGCTGTGCTACTTTCCAGTCTTTAGGAACAGTCTTTTTGTCAAGTGAGCGGTTGTATACGATTGATATGAAAGGCGGTATTGTGTCCGCATACTCTGAGAGGAACCTGATTGGTATACCATCTGGACTGGAAGACTTGCCTTTCTTAAGTGATTTGAGTTGTTACGCAACATCTAAGATATCTACTTTACGTCACTCATGCAAACAGCTGTTCTGGTTTGGAATTCTGGAATATTTACTTCATCTTCTTTCGTGAAGAAATTACGGGAAACTGTATTTAGTAACTCCGCTTTAGTGGCACCATCATCGGTAACATTTCCATCGCTATCGCGCAGTGACGGAATTGACTGTTTTTTTGCCACTTGTGTACTTTACATACGATCAGAATCTCTTTGGGCTTTCTACCAGATTTTAAAGGGGGTAGGACGTCAAACTGGCCGACTTGGAGCAGGAGAGGCATCACAGGACATTTTAATTTCCACTGTCTATACTTTTACAAATAAATTAATATTTATTTTTTACATGTGAAATGTCATCATCTTTTCACTTAATATTGGCTGCATTCGTTGCTATACGTACACTGTTCTTCATAAGTATCGGAGATTCTTCGATGAATTTTGCACAACATACAAACTATACTTACAGGTGTATGAAACTCTAGAATTTTCCAAATCTATTAAAAACTGTGCTAAAAATTGAGATAATTAACCATAAAATTTGAGTTTTTTTCTAAACATGAAGTTTAAAATGTAACAGCTCATTCAATTTTTCATTAATTAAATAAATTCTAGAGTTACACCCTTAAGTATGGTATGTATGCTGTGAAAAATTCATCGAAGAGTCTCTCTTACTTGTGAAGAAAAGTGCACATACAGCAACAAATTCAGCCAATAGAAAGTGAAAAATGACGAAATTTCACAGGTAAACAAAATTATTTTGTTGTACTTTTGACCTTACATTGCTATGAGTTTGAATCCTGAATCCTTTCTGGTCGTGTTGAAAAAAGTTTTATGAATTTATTTGTAAAAGTATAGACAATGGAAATTAAAATGTCGTGTGGTGCCTCTCCTGCTCCAAGTCGGGCCGTTTGACGTCCTACCCCACTTAAGACAATGTTTCGTTGTGGAAACTATTAAAAGCATCTCGCATTGACGTCAGCACTGAATTTTGAGCTTCCAAGGAACTCATTCAGTCTTAGGGATTTTGCGTACTTCTGAATTTGGCATGCTTTCTTCGTTCACTTTCAATAGAAATGCTGAAATCCATTCGAATGTGACGTTCTATCCGTAATAATGCTAATGATAACTGCGTGTATGTTCACGTCTGAGGTGAAATTCCGATCAGTACAGGATCAGTCAAGACGGCAATACAACACCTCTAGTCTCAGCGGCGATCTGTGTACTGGGCGACCTCGTTGGCAGGTGGTCGGTCGGACCTCTTCGCTACTGCTGTCATCGAAGCCATCTTGTCAGCAGCTCAAGGGGAACGGATCGGCTTCGCAGCCGGCGGCAGGGGTCGTGCGTGGCGGCACTCAATTTTCCGCTCCATCGACTGCTGAGCGCTCGGCCATTACATCAAACCACCAGGGGAGCCGACCTCTGTCTCAGGAAAGAGGGAGAGCCAGGCTCGCCGTCCCAACTCGCAAGTTGTGACGCAGAAGTGAGGTCCCCCAGCAACCCGTCGGCGCCACTGTACACCGGTTCTAGACACATCATGCCGTCAGTTTATCTCAGTTCACCGCTTAAGGCTGGATTCTGAATATCATCGCTTTTGATATCCTTATGCAACTTCACGGCTTGTTTGACCGACATTGTCCGTACATTTTACACATTTTAATGGCTGCTATTAAATCCTGTATGGTTGGTACGGTGGAAAGAGTATATAGAGGGACTATACAAGGGCGATGTACTTGAGGGCAATGTTACAGAAAGGGAAGAGGATGTAGATGAAGATGAAATGGGAGATATGATGCTGCGAGAAGAATTTGATAGAGCACTGAAAGATCTAAGTCGAAACAAGGCCCCAGGAGTAGACAACATTCCATAACAACTACTGATAGCCTTGGGAGAGCCAGTCCTGACAAAACTCTACCATCTGGCGAGCAAAATGTATGAGACAGGTGAAATACCCTCAGACTTCAAAAAGAATATAATAATTCCAATCCGAAAGAAGGCAGGCGTTGACAGATGTGAAAATTACCGAACTATCAGTTTAATAAGTCACGGCTGCAAAATACTAATCCGAATTCTATAAAGACGAATGGAAAAACTGGTAGAAGCCGGCCTCGGGGAAGATCAGTTTGGATTCCGAAGAAATATGGGAACACGTGAGGCAATACTGACCCTATGACTTATCTTAGAAGCTAGATTAAGATAAGGCTAACCTACGTTTCTAGCATTTGTAGACTTAGAGAAAGCTTTTGACAATGTTGACTGCAATACTCTCTTTCAAATTCTGAAAGTGGCGGGGGTAAACTACAGGGAGCGAAGGGCTATTTACAATTTGTACAGAAACCAGATGGCAGTTAGGGGACTGATGACCATAGATGTTAAGTCCCATAGTGCTCAGAGCCATTTGAACCAGATGGCAATTATAAGAGTCGACGGACATGGAAAAAAAAGGTTCAAATGGCTCTGGCACTATGGGACTTAACATCTACTGGCATCAGACCCCTAGACTTAGAACTACTTAAACCTAAGCAAACTAAGGACATCACACAACACCCAGCCATCACGAGGCTGAGAAAATCCCTGACCCCGACGGGAATCGAACCCGGGAACCCGGGCGTGGGAAGCGAGAACGCTACCGCACGACCACTAGATGCGGGCAGGACAGCAAAGGAAAGCAGTGGTTGGGAAAGGAGTATGACAGGGTTGTAGCCTCTCTCCGGTGTTATTCAATCTTTATATTGAGCAAGCAGTAAAGGAAACAAAAAAAAAAAAAATGGAGTAGGTATTAAAATCCAGGGTGAAAAAATCAAAACTTTAAGGTTCGCCGATGACATTATAATTCTGTCAGACAGCAAAAGACTTGGAAGAGCAGTTGAACGGAATGGATAGTGTCTTGAAGGGAGGATATAAGATGAACATCAACAAAAGCAAAACGAGGATAATGGAGTGTAGTCGAATTAAATCGGGCGATGCTGAGGGAATTAGATTAGGAAATGAGACACAAAGTAGTAAAGGAGTTTTGCTATTTGGGGAGCAAAATAACTGATGATGGTCGAAGTAGAGTGGATATAAAATGCAGACTGGCAATGACAAGGAAAGAATTTATGAAGAAAAGAAATTTGTTAACATCGAATATAGATTTAAGTGTCAGGAAGTAATTTCTGAAAGTATTTGTATGGAGTGTAGCCAAGGTTTTTCTTTCGTGGTTTCAGGGCGCAAAACTACAATGGTCATTAGCGCCCTGACTAAGTTAAGAATGCACCGCGAGGCACAAGGTTAAAACAGCAACTAAAAGGGACAACACTATAAAAGACGTATTAACAGACATAGGATTCAAAAACTACAGCGTAATCAAACGTCCTTAGACAGGTGTGTCAAGTTGGTAAAACAAAGAACGCGAGCAGCAGCTCCTCGGTCATCCGCTAAAATGGCATCCAGAGTATATGGCAGGCCAAGATCAAGACGCAGTGTAGTAAAATCCGGACAGGACGTTAAAATGTGGCGGACCGTCAGCAATTGCCCACATGGACAGAACGGCCCCGGCGCTGTCGTCAGCAGATGGCGATGGCTGAACCGGAAGTGTCCAATTCGTAGCCGGGCCAAAACGACCTCCCCCGCCGAGAAGGACGTGAGGAGGACGTCCAAGCTGCGGGCCCGAAGCTTGTTGTCCGTAAGTGCAGCCCAATCGGCATGCCACAGAGATAAAATGCGCCGACAAATGACCCTGCTACAATCTGATGAAGAGACACAACAAAAAGCCGTCCGAGGCTGGAGGACCGCAGCCTTGGCCGCGGCATCTGCAGCTTCGTTCCCAGGGATACCGACACGGCCAGGAACCCTCATAAAGCTAACTGGAGACCCGTCGTCCACCAGTTGCTGAAGAGAGCGTTGGATCTGATGCACGAAAGGGTGAACCGGATACGGATCACTGAGGCTCTGGATGGCGCTCAGAGAATCGGAGCAGATGACATAAGCAGAATGTCGGTGGCGGCAGACGTAAAGAACAGCCTGATAGAGGGCAAAGAGCTCAGTTGTGAAGACCGAACAATGGCCATGTAGCCGGTATTTGAAACTTTGTGCCCCGACATTAAAAGAACACCCGACCCCGTCATTGGTCTTAGAACCATCTGTATAAATGAAGGTCATATTAATGAACTTCGAACGAAGTTCGACAAAACGGGAGTGGTATACCCAACCGGGGGTAACCTCCTTTGGGAGCGAGCTGAGGTCAAGTCAACCCGAACCTGAGCCTGGAGCCAAGGTGGCGTGTGGCTCTAGCCCACTCTAAAGGTTACAGGGAGTGAAAATCAACGTGTTGAAGGAGGCGACGAAAGCGAGCTCCAGGGGGTAGCAGGGCAGAGACATGCAACCCGTATTGACGGTCGAGAGAGTCGTCAAAAAAGGAACGATACGATGGGTGGTCGGGCATTGACAGTAGCCGACAGGCGTAACTACAAAGCAGTATATCGCGCCGGTAGGTGAGTGGCAATTCACCGGCTTCAGCATGAAGACTCTCGACGGGACTAGTATAAAACGCTCCGATCGCAAGACGTAAACCCCGATGTTGTATGGAGTTGAGGCGGCGTAAGATGGACGGCCGTGCACAGGAGTATACAAAGCTCTCATAATCCAGCTTGGAGCGGACGATCGACCGATATAGGCGAAGCAGGACGGTTCGATCCGCTCCCCACGACATACCACTGAGAACACGGAGGACATTTAGAGAACGGGTACAACGGGCAACCAAATATGACACATGTGGAGACCGGCTAAGTTTCCTGTCAAATGTAAGACCTAAAAATTTTGTTTTCTCCACGAATGGGAGAGCAACGGGACCGAGTCGTAAGGACGGTGGGAGAAACTCTTTGTAGCGCCAGAAGTTAATACAGACCGTCTTCTCGGCAGAAAAACTGAAGCCATTGGCGACACTCCAGGAGTAAAGACGGTCAAAAGAACGCTGAAAACAGCGCTCCAGGAAATATGTACACTGCGCGCTGCAATAGATGGTAAAATCGTCCACGAAAAGGGACCGGGCAAGTGCATTATCGAGTTCCCGCATGGTGAATGGGGCATTGTAGTTTTCACAATTCTAGGAGTGGAAATTAGGTGGCCGTGCCTCCTCTGCCTGTTTTCGGCGGAGGAAGGCAGGGGGGTAATGAGTGGAGCTCGAAACCTCTGCGAAAAAGCGGCCGAAGGCATTGGACACATCCTCAGGGGCCACAAGGACGTCATTCGCGACCGTCAAGCCAGAAACTGGTGAGCGGATCTTAGTGCCAGATAGCCGGCGCAGGCTTCCCCAGACAACAGAAGAAAGAGTAGAACTGTTGAAGGTGCTTGTGAAAGCAGCCCAGCTGGCTTTCTTGCTTTCTTTAAAAATACGACGACACTGCGCACGTAATCGTTTATAACTGATACAATTCGCCACTGTAGGGGAGCGTTTAAAGGAGCGTAAAGCACGCCGACGAACACGTAAGGCGTCTCTACATGCTGCGGACAACCCGGGGACCGGTACATGACGTGGAGAAGAAGTAGTGTGAGGGATGGAATATTCAGCAGCAGTGAGAATGACTTCCGTGAGTTGTGCAGTCTCACTATAGCAGCTTGTGAAGGTTGGATCCTGAAAGGTCGCCCTGGAAGAGAAGAGCCCCCAGTCTGCTTTGGAGATGTTCCAACTAGTTGAGCACGGAGAGGGGATATGATGCAGGAGATGGATAACACACGGGAAGTGGTCGCTCGAATATGTATCAGAAAGTGCATACCACTCAAACCGGCGTGCAAGTTGGGTAGTACATACAGACAGTTCTAAATGGGAATAGGTGTGACATGTGTCTGAAAGAAAAGTAGGGGCTCCAGTATTGAGGCAGACAAGACTGAGCTGGCTGAAAACGTCTGCTAACAGGGAGCCCCTCGGACAGGATGCTGGAGAGCCCCAAAGAGGATGGTGAGCATTGAAGTCTCCAGTTAACAAAAATGGTGCAGGTAGCTGAGCAATAATTTGCATCATGTCTGCCCTGGTAACGGCAGACGACGATGGAGTGTAAACGGTACAAATGGAAAATGTAAAAGTGGGGAGAGTAATGCGGACGGCAACTGCCTGCAGGCCGGTGTGCAATGTGATGGGATCATAGTAGATATCATCCTGGACCAGCAACATAACCCCTCCATGAGCCGGAATACCTGCCACAGGGGGTAGGTCAAAACGCGCAGAGGTGTAGTGTGCCAAGGCAATTTGATCGCATGGGCGTAGCTTCGTTTCCTGGAGGGCTACGACGAGCGGACGGTGCAAGCGCAGCAGCAATTTCAAGTCCTCTCGGTTGGAGCGAATGCTGCGAATATTCCAGTGGGTAAGTGCCATCGTGAGAAGAAGAGGATGCAAGAAGGGGTCATCTCGAAGGCCGCTGATTGCCCGGCTACGACCGAGCACTGCCGCCGCTAGCAGTAGGCGGACAGTCATCGTCCATTTGTTCTATAGGTTCATCGGCCATCTTGTTAAGATGGCCGGGAGGGGGAGCTTCCTTCGCTGTTGAACGGCCAGATGTTCGGCTACCAGCGGTGCGGCCAGGCGAAACGGATGACGGCCTGGGGCGGCAACTGCTGGGTGGCGCAGGAGAAGAAATGCGCCGTGGCGGGGAAGGAGAACTGTGCTTCCTATAAGCCTTCTTTGAAGGCCGTTTTGTGGAAGTACTGGTTGATGGCTGAGAGTTCGAGGTACGTAGGAGGTCTGCACGAGACGGTTCCTTCTTGAAAGCCCGTGCATCTGACTTCTGGGTCTTCGTCCTGGCAGAAGCTGACAAAGGTGCTTGTGTCTGAGGGGTGACGGGAGGAAGAGAAGAAGTCGACCGGGAGATCTTAGCACTGGCCGAACGGACGACCGTAGTGCTGAAGGTCAGATCGCATGCCTGCGTCGCCACCTCCCTGGTAGTCCGAGGAGAGGCTAGGACAGTACTGTACTTCCCCGCTGGGAGCAGCGTGGGCTTCCTACTAGCAAACAGCTTGCGAGCAGCTGAGGTGGACACTTTCTATTTGACCCGAATTTCTTGGATACAGCGTTCTTCCTTGTAGATGGGACAGTCGCAGGAGGACGCTGCATGGTCACCGTGACAGTTCACACAACGAGGAGACGGAGGTGGACAGTCACCCTCATGGGCATCACTGCCACAAGTGACACATTTAGCCTCATTGGAACAAGACTGGCGAGTGTGATTAAAGCGCTGACACTGGTAGCAGCGCGTAGGTGTCGGGACATAGGGGCGAACAGAAATAACCTCGTAGCCCGCTTTGATGCGCGACGGCAGCTGAACACTATCAAAGGTCAAGAAAAGTGTCCGGGTCGGTACAAGGTCATTGTTGACCTTTTTCATGACCCTGTGGACAGCCATCACGCCCTGCTCAGCGAGGAAAGACAATCTCCTCGTCGGTCAATCTGTCGAGTGATCTAGTATATACCACACCATGAGACGAATTTGATGTGCGGTGAGCCTCTACCCGGACAGGGAACGTGTACAGGAGTGTGGCCCGAAGCAGTTTTTGTGCCTGAAAGGCGCTCTCAGTTTCTGGTAACAAGGTACCGTTACGCAACCTGGTACAAGACTTGACCGATCCGGCTATGGCATCTACACCCTTCTGGATAACGAAAGGATTGACAGAGGAAAAATCCTTTCCGTCCTCAGATCGAGAAACTACGAGGAACTGTGGGGCAGGCGGTAGTATTTCTGTCACTGGTTTCTGGTCAAGTTTCCATTTGTGGGCAGAAGTCGAGAGAGAAGAAGAAGAGAAATCCATTGTGGAAGAATCGCCCGTGATTGCCAGCGTCTCCGATGGCGCGCTCCTTCCTTGTGGGGACCCTCTCAGAGGGCACTCCCGCCTTAGGCGATTGTTCACACCTCAGGTCACACCTCCCGAGAAACGGACGGAGGGACCAATCGGCATGGTCGGAAGGTGTCAGCTCAGGCAATCACCCCTCCCTGGGCCTGGCCTTTACCAGGGGGTACGTGCGTGCCTTACTTGTGTACCCAGGGCGGGGAATTACGCGTTACCCCGTCACCGGCTACGCGTGCGAACGCGTGGGTCGGCCTTCAGGCACGCACAGGGAGGAAGGAAGAAGAGGAAAAAGAAAGGAGAGAGGGAAAGAAACTAGAGACTTTCTCAAACGCAGAGGCGGAGACCAGAGAAGTTTCAAATGGCTCTGAGCACTATGGGACACAACATCTGAGGTCATCAGTCCCCTAGAACTTAGAACTACTTAAACCTAACTAACCTAAGGACATCACAAACATCCATGCCCGAGGCAGGATTCGAACCTGCGACCGTAGCAGTCCCGCGGTTCCGGACTGCAGCGCCAGAACCGCACGGCCACCGTGGCCGGCCACCAGAGAAGGCAAGGAGAAGAGTAAGGAAAACAGTGAGA
Organism: Schistocerca gregaria; assembly: GCF_023897955.1. Lineage (NCBI taxonomy): Eukaryota > Metazoa > Arthropoda > Insecta > Orthoptera > Acrididae > Schistocerca > Schistocerca gregaria. The sequence goes on along the minus strand of NC_064922.1, from coordinate 91,541,069 downwards.
TGGAGAAGAACAAAGAAAGGAACCAACCAAAGGAAGGAAGAAACCAGAAGAAGTGAAAAACCAAAATGAACGAAAATATAGGTCGCGGAACCGTCCGTCTCCGGACGCAGGCGCTAACTACCCCCTGGAGGGGGAGGGACTCCTTTTAGTCGCCTCTTACGACAGGCAGGAATACCTCGGGCCTATTCTAACCCCCGGACCCACAGGGGGAGTGTAGCCGTGTATGGAAGTGAGACAATAAATAGTTTGGAGAAGAAGAGAATAGTAGCTATTGAAATGTAGTGCTACAGAAGAATGCTGAAGATTAAATGGGTAGATCACATAACTAATGAGAAGGTACTGAATAGGATTGTGGAGGAGTTTGTGGCACAAGTTGACAAGAAGAAGGGATCGGTTAGTAGGACATCTTCTGATGCATGCAGGGATCACCAATTTAGTATTGGAGGGCAGCGTGGAGGTTAAAAATCGTAGAGGGAGACCAAGAGATGAATACACTAAACAGATTCAGAAGGATGTAGGCTGCAGTACGTATTGGGAGATGAAGCTTGCACAGGATAGAGTAGCATGGAGAGCTGCATCAAACCAGTCTCAGGACTGAAGACCACAACAACAACAACATGGTTGGTAAATACGTTACGTTAAGCAACCAGGCTGCTCACCTTTGCAGGAATGAATCTGTTGGAAAGCAAAAGATGTGTCCTTCGGCTGTTTCTTTGTTGGCGTAAAGTTCTGCATTTGTCAAATACTGTAACGTGCAAACTCGTACTAACATTCGCAAGCTCACGTTCACGTTTGATTTCATGCTCTTAGATTTAGTATCAACGCCCATTTTTTTAAATTATTAGAACTAAATAAAGATTACCTGAATGTAAATGAATTGAGAAACGCTGGTCGATAAAATTCTTGTCCTTTTCTACTACTTAACTTCTTAACTCCAACACGTAACTATTTTTTAGTAACTTCTAATGGATAAGAAGTGCGTCTGAACGCAAATCGTGAACTACATACTTTGTACCAGTCTGAGACTTTCATTCTGTGTCTTTTGGCTTCCTGAAATGTCTTAGTATGCCTTTGTTAATGCACCTCCATTCAAGATAACTTGTCATCTGGAGAACTATTGCTATATTAAATTCCTCGTCTTACGCGCTCAACGTAGAGACAAAAGCTGTACACTTTGTGACTTGAAAGGAAGTGGAGCCTATCGAGGCAAAACAATAGCTTTATGAAAGGCTGTTTCCAGTTCTTATACTAGTATTGAAACGTCTGCCAGAGCTAGAAATTTCATAATGATGTAACTGAACAAATACTACAGTCCCCTTTTGCACTGCAGATTCCGTCTAAAGTTGTCTTTTCGCGAATCGCAACACTTTAATTAACTGTCTCTTGAACGTACTTCGTACTACTTGACTTACCATCATTTCATTTATTCGAAAATAGGTATTCAACAATTTATTGACTCTTGACGGCTTTCCTCTTTCAGTTTTAATGTTGTATAGTGGGAAGGATTGGAGACTCTTAAGGAATGGGAACTGGGTCCCAACGGAAATAAAAGGAACGTATTCTTTATAAATAGCCGAAGAGATCCACTACTGTTCGATTATACTGCTGCTGGTAAATCACTGTAACAGTCATAAAAAACGTATGCGTTACCGACAGCAACGGCCCAAAGTTGAATGACATCTACATATATACTCCGCTAGCCACCAAGCGATGTGTGGCAGAGGGCACAATTCGCTGCCAAGTCATATTTACCCCCATCTGTTCCACTCGCGGATCGCGCGAGGGAAAGACTACTGTCTGAACGCCTCAGGACGAGCTCTTATTTCCCTTTGAATGATGATCATTACTCGATTTGAGAGTTGGTGGTAGTAATACGTGCTCTACATCCTCAGCGGAGATCGGATTTCGGAATTTAGTGAGCAGCCCCTTTCGTTTAGCGCGTCGTCTATCTGCAAGTGTGTCCCACTTCAGACTTTCTATGAGATCTGTAACGCTCTCGCAATGGCTAAATGTACCAGTCACAAATCTTGCCGCTCTTCCTTGGACCTTCTCTATCTCTTGAATCAGACCCAAATGGCAAGGGTCCCATACAGAAGAACAATACTCTAACACTGGACGAACTAACGTATTGTAAGCTAGTTCCTTTGTTGAAGGCCTGCATCGCTTTGGGATTCTACGAATAAACCGCAATCTAGAGTTCACCTTACCCGTTACCTGTGTAATCTCATCATTCCATTTGAGATCATTTTGAATAGTCACACCCAGATACTTGACGGATGTTACCGCTACGAATGACCGATCATTTATTTTGTACTCATACATTAATGGGGATTTTCGCCTTGTTATACGCAGTGGGTTACACTTACTAATATTGAGAGATAACTGCCAGTCATTACACCACGCATTTATTTTCTGTAAATCCTCATTGATTTGTTCACGACTTTCGTGTGATACTACTTTCCTGTAGACTACAGCATCATCGGGAAAGAGTCTAAGGCTGTTGTCAATACCATCAACTAGATCTTCTTTGGCAAATCGTAAAAAGCAGAGGACCTAGCACAGAACTAGTTGGAACAGTTGCAAAAGTTACAGGCCAGCGTTGTAACTCATTGAGACGTTCGCTGTTGGAATTCAGAGAGCGTACTTCCCAAAGAAACTCGTGCAACTTATTATTTTCCCACATACGTTTCGCGACATGATCAAGACGAGAAAACGAGAGAAGCTGGAGCTCGCATCTTAGTTTACCGACAGTCGTTTTGTCCGCTCGTTTGTACCAGCTGTGGTAGCAGGCTATTTTATTTATCTGATATTATTTATGAGCGTTTAGGTGGACGAAGATTTGGATTCCTACCAAATGAATCGTTATACACTTATAGAAAACAACATAACAACCTCTATAATAAGCATACTAGTACTAACTACCACTACACTCTTTCCTTATGCACAGTAATTTATTTAGATTTCTCACGCACTTCTGCGAGGACGTAAAATGTACGGGTGTATTTCACTGTGTAGTGTTTACCAATTTACTCTCTCGCTTTTGTTTTTGCGTAAATCTTAGTGCGTATCCTTGTGCGAGGCGGTCTCCTCATGCAGTTTTTCTACCTCCAGGAGCGCCACGTCGAACGTCACGTGGCTATGTTTAAATCTCGTTTGTTTAGAACAGTGCTTTACAGTTTATTTCCTACAGTAGCTTTTGTGTAAGCAGAGTTTCTAGTAAAAAAAATAGCGCTTGACACGCCTATTTTCAGCAGACAAATTTATTTCTGTCTTGAGAACTTGCGAATTTTGCTGTCTCATCCTATAGTGAGAATTCTGTAGGGTACACTTCACTGCGTGTTTATTTTCCTCATTAAATTACGCACATTCCATCCTGGGTAGTGCTGGTTGGTTGATTTGTGGGAGGGGACCAAATAGCGAGGTCATCGGTCCCATCGTATTACGGAAGGATGGGGAAGGAAGTCGGAAGCGCCCTTTCAAATGAACCATCCCCGTGGTCGCCTGAAGCGATTTAGGAAAATCACGGAAAACCCAAATCAGGGTGCCGGACGCGGGTTTGAACCGCCGTCCTCCCGAATCGGAGTCCAGTGTGCTGAGCAGTGCGCCACCTCGCTCGGTCTCAGTTGTGTTAATATTCTGTATTTCTGGGATTTTTTAGTGCTTTATAAGTTAATACTGACTGATTTTCTTGATTTTTTTGAGATCTTATTCAATTTTTTTTACACAGTACGATATGGCTGGAGACTGTGCTTGTGAGTGGACATACGGAGAATTGGCTGCAGTCCGTAAACAGCCAGAACCTGCCTAGGTACTTCGACAGTTTTCTGGCTAGTGTTCCAAGCTGCGGCGACATCGCGGAGCCGGTGACGATACCTGTGACACCTTTGGTGCCGCTGGAATGACTTGACGGCCAGGTTGTCGCTCCATCTTCCGATACGCAATGTCCGACGGGTCCGTCCCCATTCTAGGCTGCATGGCGGCCAGCGGTGGGTACACGCGATTGGGTGGACGGTGAAAGAGTGAACAGGCCACACGGCTGACTCCTTACACCTTAGCGACAGGCAACAGTTGTTACACTGAGCTGATAACCCTTCTGGGCCAACACGGGATGCCTAACTTTTGGGCTAGCGGCCGATTCTCCTGTCCAGTCCGTGCAAATGCAGAGGGCCAGTGTATTGGTCATCGCGAGCTCGTTCGTTAGGCGGGTAATGGACACCTCAGAGAAATATTTATCAGTCAAGTAAGGACCTGCTGTCTGTTGTTATATAACAGGTTTTATCATACAAATTCAGTTTTACTATTAGTACATTTCTTCTGAGAATTTTACAAAAGGATGAAATAAAGAAAATAACAAATAAGAACTATACAAACAAGTTACCAACACGTTTAAACAAAATATAATAGGCTGTGGATGTATTTTAAATTAAAATTAAAATTAAAAGCGTATTTAATGGGAAAAACAAGAGAAGGCAATTTGACTTAGATATGACGTGTCAGTTCTTCCCTTTATACCTTCTGCTTGTGTGGTTACGTCTGTTACATGTGTCGTCTTGACTGTGGTAATACTTCATTAATAATGTGTATTGATTAATTAGATTACATAATCATCTTGACGTTGAAGCTACTTTTTCCTTGTTTACTTTAACAGTACATATGTTTTTGGATGGGGTCCGCCTTTAGCAAAACACAATTTTGTTTTACATCCGAAACATGTTCACTGCTGGTGTAGCATCATCAGTGGGCTTTCATTTTATGGCTTTTTACCACACGGTGTGCTTTCCCTGAAGTATTATGTCTTTATAGTGCCTGGTTTCTTTCACATTTTATCATGTTTTCTTTTTTCCTCATCTTCTTCACAGAGAAGTTATGTGTGTCTACATCTACATGGATACTCTGAAAATCACATTTAAGTGCCTGGCAGAGGGTTCATCGAACCAACTCCACAATTTCCTATTATTCCAATCTCGTGTAGCATGCGAAAAGGACGAACACGCATATCTTTCCGTAGGAGCTCTGATTTCCCTTATTTCATCGTGGTGATCGTTTCTCCCTATGTAGGCCGGTGCCAACACAACATTTTCGCATTCGGAGAACAGCGTTCGTTTTCGTGAGAAGATTCAGTCGCAACGAAAAACGCATTTCTTTTAATGATGTCCAGCCTAAATCCTGTACCATTTCAGTTACACTCTCTCCCATATTTCACGATAATTCAAAACGTGCTGCCGTTCTTTGAACTTTTTCGATGTACCTCTTGAGTCCTATCTGGTAAGGATCCCACACCGCGCACCAGTATTCTAAAAGAGGACGGGCAAGCGTAGTGTAGGCAGTCTCCTTAGTAGATCTGCTACATTTTGAGTGTCCTGCCAGTAAAACGCAGTGACAGCTCAATATACAGAACTTCACAGTAAAGAAGACGAGGAAAAAAGAAAACCTGACAAACTGTGAAAGAAAACAGTCACAATAAAAACGTAATACCTGGGGAAAACCACACCATGTGGTAAAAAGCCATAAAATAAAAGCGCACTGATGATGCTGCAACTGCCGTGAACATGTTTGGGATACAAAACAAATCTGTGGTTTGTTGAAGGCAGACCCATCCCAAAACACATGTATAGTTACATTACAGTGTGTTTCAGAACTTAAGGTAACAGTGGAGTTTGGGAACCGGTTTTTCAATGTCATAGTGAACTGCATCGGGTGCGAGGTCTGGGTAAAACTTCGAGAGAGTCACACCTGATCCACCGAAAGAAGAAACATGTCACTTCTTCAGATAGAGCTACATTATATGAGACGGCGTTCCAAGCAACCACATAGGGAATTACAGTTTGAGATTGATTCGATGTACTGTTGGAGAATCCTACCTTACTTTTACTATGTTTGTATATTTTTGTCGTCTTCTCTTCCTGTGTCTGATATAGCATTATAGCAACCGATACAGTGTTTGTGTTCGTATCTGTGTCGTTTACTATGTACTCTCAGATGTGGAGTCTATCTTATTCTAGCGTATGGTCTCTTTGTATGCCATCTGTAGTTCTCGGGTCGCCATACTTCGTCTGCTATGTCATTTATAGATTTCTAGTCACCCTGCCTGAATAATAGCTGCCCTATATCGTGATTCTCTAAACTCGTTACGTGTCGTAGGGCATCGTAGATGAGCACTGTATGTTCACGTATGCCACTATCACCTCTGCTTTAGGCCAAACATGTGGAGATGCGAAGGATACAGGGCGGGGCCGGTGACAAAACGCACCATGCCGCGTGTTGGATTTATGTACTTCAAATACATTTGCGCTCTCATACTAGGGAAGAAAGAGTAAACTCGTCTTTCCTCATGAGTTGTGTCCCATTCATATTGCCATGTATCAATACTCTACTTGTTTAATTTCCTTTTGTCGGTTGTGACTCGTCCAGTTATTTCTCTCATTTTGTCGCACCTTCCCCTCTTCAGACGGTAGGCAACTGCTCTGTGGCGAATTGTAATGTGTATACGGAAAACTCCAAGTACCACACACAGTGCCTCAATCGACGTCGTGTCGAAGGCCACCGATATTCTGAGTAGAACACCCCTGTTCAGCTTGTCCGTCTGATCGCTTCTTATTCCCATGTTGGTGTGCTGTCATTCCCATTTCCTACGGACGGTACTGTAATTTTTAATTTAGGTGTTTGGCCGCCTTCATCGGTGTTTGATGCAACCGATACCAGCTTGGGCCTCAAGGAAAACTGCCCAAGTGGCCGTTATCTAAGGCGAAATGGACGCTTTATAGCCAGCCGGCTGTGCTTAAGTACAAGGACAGCGTCCACCGTTGGGTGGGTCAGATTTCCTATGTCATCCATGCACCAACTGACTCAGCTTTACCTAAAATGTCAGGCTGTCACAGAAAGCAGCCTGTTCCTTGGTGGAACGATCAGTGTCGTGGCTTTGTACGGTACAGGCGAACAGCACTGCGCTGGTTCACGCAGTGTCCAGCAGCAGAGAACCTTCGAGCCGTTCAGTCAGCGAGAGCAACAGCCTGACGGACAGTGAGGGAGAACAAGAAACAATCATGGTACGAGTTTCTGAAGTCCATTAATCGGTGAACTTCCACCACTGCAGTATGGGAATTCGTAAAGAAGATATCTGGGTAACGGCTGCCATGTCCATTAACTGCCGTATAGGACAATGGAGTCCTAGAATTAACGCTCGCAGTATCGCTGACACCATGCCGCGGTACTTTTACGATGTGACATCGTCCATGATTCCAATTTCGAGTTTCCACCCCCTATCATGAAGTTCGGGTGAGAAGACGTCTTGCTCTTACCTCCGAAAATGACGAGCCCTATAACCTCCTTTATCCCATGTGGGAACTGGACAAAGTATTAGATGCAGCTCGTCAGATATTTCCCAGGCCAGACTTCATACATTATGGTGTGCTGCATCACCTTAACCCCGAATCTGAAGATATCTTGGTCTCTTTAATATGGAATCAAGACACTCCCATGAAGTGAATCGATAATGGTTGCTATGTGTTGTGTACATAGTTCCGCGTAGTCAGCGCGTACACAACTTTCCCACTAGAGCAGGCCCCGCTAAGCACAACAGCGCAGGCGCAACGCTTGTCTATCTCCACACTACGAGATGGCGCTGCCATAGAGACGGACCAAATTCTGCTTCCACCGATCCGTGTATTAATATGTAACACAGACAATGAGATTGCTGCTAACGTAGAACCTTTTCTCCTCGCGGATCACACTCCCACAGTGATACATGAACGCGTGAGGTATTATAACGAGTGTACAGGCCTCCGATTAGTCAGTCTGCATTAGTCTGCACCAATCTGTACGAGTTCTACATTTGTCTGTACCAGTCTAATAAGATTACCATATTCCAGTACACAGCCATGAAGATAAATGTATAGGCACTTTTGTGAAGTATCAGAGATATGTGTGAGTATAAGATTAACGTACAAAGACCAAAGGAACTTCGGATTGCCAATTATAAACAGCATCCAGAATCAAGTTAAGTAAGGTTTATGATTGTTGTTATTTTAATAAACGTGTGTGAAAATTAATCAAGTTCTGTTTAAAGTTGGTCACTTTCAATCTGCTACTCTAAGCGTGCAAGTGGCATTTCTATCGTCTGACCTAACGGCAGAAGATAAATACGCCACGATAAGACCAAGAGACATATTGCTGACACTTGCCTACTTCGTTAGAGCGACAAGTCAAATAATCTGATTGTGTGTGTACTGAAGGTCTTACAGTACGCACACCACACTATGCATAAACCACGGAAGGACCATACACTCCAAAGCAGCTATCGGAGTGTTGCTCTGTCAGTACGCATACAGGACTACTCTTTCCGATAGATATCCTCAAGTTCATGGTATCCCAAAGAAAAGCGTTTTAATCGTTACTTTGCTCGCAGTGAGGAGTCCTGTGCAGTGCTAGTTATTTGTGGGTGACGTTTCTATTTTCTGTTCCACTTCTAGTCTCATATCTTCCTCTCGTCAGTTACAGTTGACGCGTGAGCGGCTGGAAGAATGGTCTGCTGGGTCAGATTTTAATCTCCATCCAGAGGAAACAGTCTGTATTTATTTTAATCGTGATCGTTCTCTTTTTACACCTACAGAACTATGGCTGTGGGATACTGTTTTACACTTTAAGGAAATGGCGTGGTTTTTAAATCTCTTATGTGATGGCAAACTTGCTTGCTTACCACATCTCATGGAGCTCAAAACAAGACCCCTTAAAGCGCTGGATATCAAGAAGCGCCTGAATGGTGAATGGGAAGAACTGGAGTGCTGATAGATCCTGCTTGCTGCTGCTCTGTAAGGCTTTCGTGCTGTCACATTTTGACTATGATTGTACGGTCTATCGCTCAGCACGATGAACGTGTTTAAAGATGCTGAACTCCGTACACCAGGAGGGCATCAGATTGGTTACAGGAGCCTACAGGACGAGCCCTACACCTCGTGTGCAGAGGCAGGGGAGCCGCCATCGGCCGCTCGGCGGCGGTTCCCTGTGGCTGAACAGTCGCTCAAATACAGGTCGCTTCCGACTTCGCTGGCTTTCCTTGCAGCTATTAATACCTGCGAATCCTTAGAACGACTCTACTGCACTCGCCCACGAGGGGCGAAACCATTCGGTATACGGGAAAAGCAGCTTTCATTGGATCTGGGATTGTCTCCGCCAAACATACCTAGAGAGGATTGGTGCAAAGCTCATCCCTCGTTGTCATAGAAACCTAGAATAACTTTACATCTAACAGAGTGCAACAAAATGTTCACTCCATAATACGTTTTTAAGAAGACATTTATTACCATTTTACATGGTTGCAAGGACTCTACCATGGTATACTCAGATGGATCCAAAGAAGGGGACGCTGTCGGCTGTTCTGTAATTTTTCCTACCTCTGTTTTTAGGCTCCGTCTGCCTTGTGCGGTTACTATCTTTGACGCCGAATCCCATATGATTTTGAAAGCTGTGGATCAGATGAAACGTGAACGTGTATCCAAATCCCTCATCTGCTCTGACTCGCTTGGTGAGCTGCAGATAATCCGGCCCATGTACCCAGCAGATGGAACTGTCCAGACCATCCACACATCCACGACGCCATCCCGCACTGGAACACGCAAGGAAAGGAGGCCTCTGTCTGCTGTGTAGCGGAACACGTGGCTATCCGTGGGAATGAGTTGGCCGATACCACGGCCAAGAAGGCGTGTACCCTTCCAAGCGTAACCGTCTTCCCTATCCCTCTGCGTGTGGCGCTGTAATGCCTGCGGAGCTCTGTCATGCGTCTCTGGGAGGAAGAGAGGCTTGGAGTGACGGAAAATAAGCTTCGATCAGTAAAAGCGACTGTGAGGCCATGGCGCACCTCCTTCTGGCCAGTCAGAATTGATGAAACGTTTAACGAGGCTTCGAATAGGAAACAGCCCCCTGACCCACTTCTTCCTTTTCAGATGTGAAGTACTACCTGTTTATGATGTATGTGATGTGCTTATTACCGTTCGCTACATTTTAACCGACTGTATTTTATATATTTTCAACATTTCACGGCCCTGCCTGCAACTGTATAAATATTAATTTTAATAATCAACAGCCTCAGTAGCACCGTTGACTTACCTAGGTTTCAGTCGGGAACTCTGTTCCAGTACAGCACTCGTGGCTGCCGTATCACGGTCGCGAAGTGGGACCGAGGCAGTTTCAGGTATGTTTTACAGTCTAACTATAATTTATGGATTTGTAGTTTTAGCTTGACGATGTCCACTATGGACAAATGGTAGTTTTATTCTGAAGAAGGTTGGGTTATCCCTAATGAAACCTAGGTAAATTCTAGGTAAACGGTGCTACTGAAGCTGTTGATTCTTAAAATTGTATATTATATAATGACGAGAGGGTTCAAGATGGTTTAGAGACTGCCCTTAATTTTAGGTGATAATGAGCTGAATGTGGCACGTATCTTACGATTTTGTGTTTTGTCTTGTCTTCTACCATAGCTCTTAGATCGAAGTTTTTAGTATGATAGAGAACGACTGGCTCATGTAATTACTATTTTTATGACCCGCCCATCTTATTTTCGAGACTTAGTGGCTGTCCAGATTAAATATTCTTGTTTGCGATCGACTTCCCTGACCCGCTTGCTCCATTATACACTTCGTAAGTGTCTTGTGTGTTCATATAACAAAGAATACAAGGGAGCGAAGGGGGCGTATTTGATCATATGTCGTAGCTCAGGCTATCCTCATTTTGTGTGCTATAGCCCCATTCGCCTCACAGTCAGAGTACGGGAGCTGATCGCCAAGTTGGGCACCCTGAGGATGCAACAACAATAACAACAATCTTTACTGCGTAACGTGACAGGTTACACAATTAATTACGTTGTTGTTGTAGTCTTCAGTCCTGAGACTGGTTTAATGCAGCTCTCCATGCAACTCTATCGTGCGCAAACTTCTCCAACTCCCAGTACCTATTGCAACCTACATCCTTCTGCGTCTGCTTGGTGTTTTCATCTCTTGGTCCCCTTCTACGATTTTTACCCTCCACGCTGCCCTCCAATACTAAATTGGTGATCCCTTGATGCCTCAGAACATGTCCTACCAACCGATCCATTCTTCTAGTCAAGTTGTGCCATAAAATTCTCTTCTCAAAAATCCTATTCAACACCTCCTCATTAATTATGTGATCTACCCATCTAATCTTCAGCATTCTTCTGTAGCACCACATATCAAAAGCTTCCATTCTCTTCTTGTCCAAACTACTTATTGTCCATGCTACACTTCCATATTTGGCTACAATCCATACAAATACTTTCAGAAATGACTTCCTGACACTTAAACCTATACTCGATGTTCACAATTTCTCTACTTCAGAAACGCTTTACTTGCCATTGCCGGTCTATATTTTATATCCTCGACCATCAGTTATTTTGCTCCCCAAATAAGAAAACTTTTTTCGCTCCCTATATTTTACCCCGCCACTTGCAGAATTTAGAAGAGATTATTCCAGTCAACATTGTCAAAAGCTTTCTCTAAGTCTACAAATGCTAGAAACGCAGGTTTGCCTTTCCTTAATCTAGCTTCTAAGATAAGTCGTAGGGTCAGTATTGCCACACGTGTTCCTATATTTCTGCGGAATATACACTCCTGGAAATGGAAACAAGAACACATTGACACCGGTGTGTCAGAACCACCATACTTGCTGCGGACACTGCGAGAGGGCTGTACAAGCAATGATCACACACACGGCACAGCGGACACACCAGGAACCGCGGTGTTGGCCGTCGAATGGCGCTAGCTGCGCAGCGTTTGTGCACCGCCGCCGTCAGTGTCAGCCAGTTTGTCGTGGTATACGGAGCTCCATCGCAGTCTTTAACACTGGTAGCATGCCGCGACAGCGTGGACGTGAACCGTATGTGCAGTTGACGGACTTTGAGCGAGGGCGTATAGTGGGCATGCGGGAGGCCGGGTGGACGTACCGCCAAATTGCCCAACACGTGGGGCGTGAGGTCTCCACAGTACATCGATGTTGTCGCCAGTGGTCGGCGGAAGGTGCACGTGCCCGTCGACCTGGGACCGGACCGCAGCGACGCACGGATGCACGCCAAGACCGTAGGATCCTACGCAGTGCCGTAGGGGACCGCACCGCCACTTCCCAGCAAAGTAGGGACACTGTTGCTCCTGGGGTATCGGCGAGGACCATTCGCAACCGTCTCCATGAAGCTGGGCTACGGTCCCGCACACCGTTAGGCCGTCTTCCGCTCACGCCCCAACATCGTGCAGCCCGCCTCCAGTGGTGGCGCGACAGGCGTGAATGGAGGGACGAATGGAGACGTGTCGTCTTCAGCGATGAGAGTCGCTTCTGCCTTGGTGCCAATGATGGTCGTATGCGTGTTTGGCGCCGTGCAGGTGAGCGCCACAATCAGGACTGCATACGACCGCGGCACACAGGGCCAACACCCAGCATCATGGTGTGGGGAGCGATCTCCTACACTGGCCGTACACCTCTGTTGATCGTCGAGGGGACACTGAATAGTGCACGGTACATCCAAAACGTCATCGAACCCATCGTTCTACCATTCCTAGACCGGCAAGGGAACTTGCTGTTCCAACAGGACAATGCACGTCCGCGTGTATCCCGTGCCACCCAACGTGCTCTAGAAGGTGTAAGTTAACTACCCTGGCCAGCAAGATCTCCGGATCTGTCCCCCATTGAGCATGTTTGGGACTGGATGAAGCGTCGTCTCACGCGGTCTGCACGTCCAGCACGAACGCTGGTCCAACTGAGGCGCCAGGTGGAAATGGCATGGCAAGCCGTTTCACAGGACTACATCCAGCATCTCTACGATCGTCTCCATGGGAGAATAGCAGCCTGCATTGCTGCGAAAGGTGGATATACACTGTACTACTGCCGACATTGTGCATGCTCTGTTGCCTGTGTCTATGTGCCTGTGGTTCTGTCAGTGTGATCATGTGATTTATCTGATCCCAGGAATGTGTCAATAAAATTTTCCCTTCCTGGGACAATGAATTCACGTTGTTCTTATTTCAATTTCCAGGAGTGTAAATTGATCTTCCCCAAGGTCGGCTTCTACTAGTTTTTCCATTCGTCTGTAAAGAATTCACGTTAGTATTTTGCACCCGCGACTTATTAAACTGATAATTCGGTAATTTTCACATCTGTCAACACCTGCTTTCTTTGGGATTGGGATTATTATATTCTTCATGAAGTCTGAGGGTATTTCGCCTGTCCCATACATCTTGCTCACCAGATGGTAGAGTTTTGTCAAGACTGGCTCTGCCAAGGCCGGCAGTAGTTCTAATGGAATGTTGTCTACTCCCGGGGCCTTGTATCGACTCCGGTCTTTGTCAAACTCTTCACGCAATATCATATCTTCCATTTCATCTTCATCTACATCCTCTTCCATTTCCATAATATTGTCCTCAAGTACATTGCCCTTGTATAGACCCTCTATTTACTCCTTCCACCTTTCTGCTTTCCCTTCTTTGCCTAGAACTGGATTTCCATCTGAGCTCTTGATATTCATACAAGTGGGTCTCTTTTCTCCAAAGGTCTCTTTAATTTTCCTGTAGGCAGTATCTATCTTACCCCTAGTGAGATGAGCCTCTACATCCTTACATTTATCCTCTAGCCATGCCTGCTTAGCCATTTTGCACTTCCTGTCGATCTTATTTTTGAGACGTTTGTATTCCTTTTTGCCTGCTTCATTTAAAGCATTTTTATATTTTCTACTTTAATCAATTAAATTCAACATTTTTTCTATTTCCCAATGATTTCTACTAGCCCTATTCTTTTTATCTACTTGCTCCTCTACTGCCTTCACTACTTCATCCCTCAAAGCAACACATTCTTCTTCTACTGGATATCTTTCCCCCATTCCTGCCATTTGTTCCCTTACGCTCTCGCTGAAACTCTGTACAACCTCTGGTTCTTTCAGTTTATCCAGATCCCATCTCCTTAAATTCCCACCTTTTTGTAGTTTCTTCAGTTTTAATCTACAGTTCATAATCAATAGATTGTGGTCAGAGTCCACATCTGCCCCTGGAAATCTCCTACAATTTAAAACCTGACTGCCACGGTCGCAGGTTCGAATCCTGCCTCGGGCAGGTGTGTGATGTTCTTAGGTTACTTAGGTTTAAGTAGTTCTAAGTTCTAGGGGACTGATGACCACAGCTGTTAAGTCCCATAGTCCTCAGAGCCATTTGAACCATTTTTTGAACTGCATCGTCAGTACAGCTCCTCTGGTACCTTTCCTAAAGCCAATCTGATCGTCGTGTAACATCATCAATTTTCTTTACTGTTCTTCGGCATATTATTCTTGTCAGCATCTCGGATGCTGGAGCTGATAAAAGTTGACTGTGCGATAATTGTTGCACTTGTCAGTTCTTGCAATCTTCGATACTGTGTAGGTGATGTTTATTTCGGAAGTGAGATGATATACTGCCCGACTCATACAGTTTACGCACCAACGTCAACAGTCGTTTTCTGGCCGCTTTACCATTGGTTTTAGAAATTGCGATAGACCGTTATCTTCCCTCTCTGCCCTATTCGATCTGGAGTTTTCGAAAGCTATTTTAAATTCTGATTATAATACAGGATGCTTTAACTGTTCTACGTAGCCTCCTGTTTCTTCTTTTCTCTCGTCATCAGACAAGTCTTCCCCCCCCCCCCCCCCTCATAGAGCCGTCTATGCGCTCTCTCCTCTGCATTTAATAGTGGAATTCCGATTGCATTTTTTATGTTATTACCCTTGCTTTTAATTTCAGTAATGGTTGTTTTGACCTTTCTATATTCTGAGTCAGTCCTTCCGACAATCATTTCTTCTTCGATTTCTTCACATTTTTCTTGTAATCATTTCGCCTTAGTTTTCCTGGACTTTTTGTTTATTTCATTCCTAAGTGACTTGTATTTCTGTGTGCCTGAATTTCAAGCAGAATTTTTGTACTTCCTTCTTTCGTCAGTCAATTTCTGTTACCCATGGTTTCTTCTGTTACCCATGGTTTCTTTGCAGTTACCTTCTTTGGCCCTACGTTTTTCTTTTCAACTTCTGTGACTGCCCTTTTTAGAGATTTCCATTCCCCTTCAACAGTACTGCCTACTGACCAACTTCTTATTGCTGTATCTATATTCTCAGAGAATTTCATGCGTGTCTCTTCATTTCTTACTTTCGTATCCCACTTCATTGCGTACTGAATCTTTCTCACTAGTCTCTTAAACGTCAGCCTAATGTCAATCGCTACTAGATTGTGATCTGAGTTCATATCTGCTCCTGGGTACAACTTGCAACGCAGCATCTGATTTCGGAATCTCTGCCTGACCATGATATAAACTGACTAAAATCTATCAAAAAGAGGCACTGTCTGCAGGGGAGTAACTGTCAAAACTAAGTTTTCGAAAACAGCCACAAGTCGCACTTTGTCTTTTCTATTATGGCCGATTTCGCTCTTCATATGAACAGGAGCATCATCGGGATACCCAGTTTAAAGTTGGCTGACAGCATAAGGATTGCCTTAAGAGTTGGCCTACAGCTCTAAAGATAAATTTGGCTGTACTATAGTACATAAACTTACGTTTAAAGTATGTTGGAAGTACCGTAGTAAATGGTGACATTGACGTTTACACAGCCAAAAATGAAATTGACTCAATTCCATATTTGGTGCTGTCAATGTCAGTGTCATAGTTTGCTATTAAACGTAAGTTTAAGTACGATAGTACAGACAAATTAATCTTTAGAGCTGTCAGCCGACTACAAAGGCAATCTTTAATGCTGTCATCCAGCTTTAAACTGTGTGTCCCGATGATTGTTCATTTGGAGAGCGAAATTGGTCATAATAAAAAATACACAATGCGACTAGTGACTGTTTTCGAAATCTTAACTGAAATTTTCCCGTATCTCCCGGCCTTTTCCAAGTATAACTCCACCTCTAGAGATTCTTGAACAGAATATTCGCTATTAATAGCTGAAACTTAATACAGAACTCAATTATTCGTTCTCCTTCTTCATTTCTTGTTCCAAGCCCATAGACTCCCGTAACCTTTTCTTCTACTTCTTCCTCTACAAACGCATTCCACTGCCCCATGACTGTTAGATTCTCATCTCCCTTTACGGACTGTATTACCCTTTCAATATCCTCATATACTTTCTCTCTGTCTTCATCTTCGGTTTGCGACTTCGACATGTATACCTGACCTCTTAGCAGAACAAAGCGATAAACGTAAAGGTAATTCCCGGAGTAGCCCAAGGAAGTGTGATAGGACCATTACTGTTTGTAATGAACACAAATTACCTAGTAGAAAGCGACGCAAGCTATTTCAGACTGTTCGCAGGTGATCCACTTGTGTTTAGACATAGGTCGCCTGTTACACAACGCTATGCAATCTTTAATCTATCTGAAGATATCTGTGTTCCCTTAACTGGGTGAATGGACACATGTAGTGATTGTGGGAGACATGTCAAAACTTTCTATTGTGTAAAATAGCACCGCCGGGTCAGCATTATGCACAAGAGGGCTGATCGCTTCAGAAGACACGGCTCTTTCCCTAAGCTTCCATAGGGCCGCGAAACCCTAAGGGCGCTCAGTATGCCTGTGAACGCTCTCCTTGTCGGATGGACAGAGTGCGCCCTTTGCAGTCAGCCAGTTTTGTCGAATCGCGGAAGTGACCGCAAGCGTGACGAATCTACTTCCCGCGCATGGCAAAGAAGAATTCTTCTCCGACATTTTATGCTTCCACAGCATGGGTTTTCTTATCGTGGGAGCTCCAGCAGCCACCAGCCCCTACTAGTGATTTAGATAAATAGAGGCGAGAAAGCAATCGGTGGGCCAACCTTCGGACAACTAAGTAATAGACAGTGGGTGCTGTTTTAGCAGGTTCTCCCCTGCGATTTGTGCTGCAACGAGAAATCCTGGTTTGTCAGACTGGTGTTCTGGTGCGGGTGTGTGCGGTGTTAGCGAGGCTGGAGGGCAGCGCATGGGCCCGCGAGCTCTTATTTTTGGCCGCAGAACATTGGCCTGCAGAAATGGACGCGTTCACTTTTCGAGTGAGTGTCGCAACTTACTAGCAACGCAGTCCCTTTACCTCCAAGCAACTTGCAAGTTTAAACTTCCTGGCAGATTAAAACTGTGTGCCGGACCGAGACTCGAAGGCGGGACCGGCACACAGTTTTAATCTGCTAGGAAGTTTCATGTCAGCACAAACTCCTCTGGAAACACCCCCTAAGCAATGTCTCCGCAATATCCTTTCTTTCAGGAGTGATAGTTCTGCAGGTTCGCAAGAGAGCTTCTGTTAAGTCTGGAAGGTAGGAGACGAGGTACTGGCGGAAGTAAGGCTGTGAGGACGGGGCGTGAGTCGTGCTTGGGTAGCTCAGTTGGTAGAGCATTTGCCCGCGAAAGGCAAAGATCCCACCTTAAAGTCTCGGTCCGGCACACAGTTTTAATCTGCCAGGAAGATTCATATCAGGGCACACTCCGCTGCAAAGTGAAACTTTCATTCTGGGAACTCGCAAGTTGTGTGTCCTTTTAATCGTAACATCTACATCTACATGTACATGATTGCTCTGCAATTCACATTTAAGTACTTGGCACAAGGTTCATGGAACCCCAATCATTCTATCTCTCTACCATTCCACTCCCGAACAGCGCGCTGAAAAGCTGTAAGTAGGGTGTTTAGGGTCTTATATTGGTAACGTCGCCGCCACATAGCTCTCTGTATAAAAATCACTGGCTGTGCTGTGTGCAGTCTGCGGCTGGTTTGCATTGTGGTTGGCCTTGTAGTGTCGGGCAGCTGGATGTTAATAGCGCGTAGCGTTGTTTAGTTGGAGGTGAGCCTCCAGCAGTGTTGGATGTGGGGAAGTGAGATGGCAGATTTTTGAGAGCGGGTGATCTGGACGTGTGTCCATCAGAAACAGTACATTTGTTAGAAGGGATATCATGAACTGCTATATATATTATGACTTTTGAACACTATTAAGGTAAATACATTGTTTGTTCTCTGTCAAAATCTTTCATTTGCTAACTATGCCTTTCACTAGTTAGTGCCTTTAGTAGTTTGAATCTTTTATTTAACTAGCAGTATTGGCGCTTGCTGTATTGCAGTAGTTCGAGTAACCAAGATTTTTGTGAGGTAAGTGATTTGTGAAACGTATAGGTTAATGTTAGTCAGGACCATTCTTTTGTAGGGATTTTGTAAAGTCAGATTGGGTTGCGCTAAAAATATTGTGTGTCAGTTTAAGCACAGTCTTGTGCAATTGTTCAAAGGGGATGTTTCACTGCAATCTTCTGATTTTTTTCTTGTAGTTTGTGTAATTAGTGTAGCTATTGTTTATTGCTGGCATGTAAACTCCGCCATTTCTCCTCCGATATCCACCACTGCTGGCGGCTCACGTCCAACTGCGCAACACTAGGCGCTGTTCACATCAATCTGCTGAACACTACAATGGCAGACAACAATGCAAACTATTCACAGACTGCGCACAGCACAGCCAGTTATTCATTACCAATAACAAAACCTAAACCGCCTACTTACATAGCCCCCATGCTCCCCACAAAAAATTTACAAATGGTTTTGGCACTGGCAAATACAGATTTGAAAAAAATTTTCATAATCACAGTAAGAAAGATATCAAATGCACACACTCATTGATACAATGTTGGTGAAAAGCTAAAATTTTCTGACAGTCCATAAAGACAGTCCTGATCGTTCATCACAGTAAAATTGCAGTGTGTTTCTCAAAGTCTGAGCATATAAATAAAATGCACTCAGAAGTAATCGATTTCCATGCAGTTTTGAAAAAGTAGTGTTGTCCTTCCAACGGAAAGTCAGTGCTGACTCTTGACATGCAGACAGGTAATGGGCCACAACAGAGCAAACCCACAGCAGAGTCAGTCGAAGTTGAAGACTATTGGTAGGTAGGTCATCACAGAGCAGATGACTGTAGTTTTCTTAGAGATTACGGTATTGGTGGGCCACCAGAGGTGTAGACCCCCTACAGTCCTTGTAGAAATAATCGTATTGGTGAGTCATCAAAGGTGTAGACGCACTGTAGTCCTTGTAGAGAAAATGGTACTGGTGGGCCATCAAAGATTCAGACCCACTGTAGTGCTTGTAGGGACGGCCAGCAGCCATCTGTTGCGACCGTGCAGGTGCACAATCACCATCGAAGAGTCTTGTGGAGAATATAGCAAGTCCATGAACCACCACTTGAGCACTCACAATTTTTTTTAATGTCCTTAGAACCAGCAATGCTGTTAATCAGTCCCTTGCTGACTTATGAACACATGTCCAAACACTAACAGTCCCTACTTCTCACATATTGTCCATATACTATGACCAACAGAAATGTGTGCAGTGAAATGTAACTTACAAGTTACTTAATTTGATGAACTGGTGTCGATTACAATTTTATAGCACAAGAATACAATAACAAAGGTTACAGAACACATCATTCAAAACAAAATAATACAGATAACATTTGTAGTAATAGAGGCCTTACAAAACAAGAGAAATAAACATATACATGAGTGTTACAGGAATTATAACATAAATTAATACATAAAAGATCAGAATAACTTTTGAAACACACATGCGCATTAAAACAAAACAGAATAAATAATGTCTAAGCATCTTTACAAGGTAAATAACACAGTATTTGAAAAAATCTACAACAGAAATCTTATTGTCTAAAGACAAAGACAGGAAAAAGACAAATAGACAAGGATACATAAACACATAGCGGAATAACACAGAAGAAAGACAGGTTTCGTTTTCAGGGTAACATTTGGTACTCCAGTCCAACCAAAAACTTCATTCCATAGATCTTTCGTCTTATTTCAACATTTGTTTCCACCAAAAAAATCCAATCCGAGCTTGCCTTCTGTATTTATATGTTCATACATTTCTTACCTAATTATTTATTTTCCATTATCTTACCTCATCATTTATTTCCAAGAAAATCCTACCCAAACCTGTTGTCCCCAAACCCTACTTTTTTGTTCATATCCTCTTTCAAAACACTTTTTGGCCAAACCATTTTCTTATAGCTTCTCAATGCATTTCTTCCCATTCATCGCAACTCATTCTCTTATATAGTGTACCCCCTCTTAAACTAACTTAAGTCTACTGAGCTCATATGTATGTATATATAAACACCAAGGGACAAGGAAATGCAGCAGCACATGACAAATTAACACAGACAGCAATGACAAAAAAATGCAAATTGGCAAAGGAAATGCAATATTACAACTAATATAAAGCTATGTGCAGCAACAAGAAAAATAAATCAGTAGTAAAACTGGCTTAGCAGAGTAACACAAATTAAAATTCAGTAGCACTATGCCTGGCAAACAGCAGCAGCAAATGCAGTAACTTATACCGGAACATGACAAAGCTCAAGCAGAAAAAATAGTACACTAAAGACAACAATGCAGATAAGGGAAATATCTGTTCACATCTTAATATCTATGTTATTAAAGTGGTGCACCATAAAAACTTATTCTGTGAAATATTAACAAGTACTTGAAAAGATTATGTATGCAGTTACTGTTATTAGTCCCTTCTTATTGTTCTTTTCTTTCCAAGTGCTCCTTTTTCGAAGAATGTGGATCATAAAATTATTGTTTACTATATCTGTTGACAGAAAGTTTTCACATTAGCAAATGCATTTAATTTTATTTTATTAAACCAATGATGCAATACAATCTCGAAAACAGATAGTAAATGAAATAAGGAACCATGTACGCAGCAAAGCATAAAAATATCATTCAATAGTCATGGGGCATTTCGTAAGTTAGTGGAAATTCTCTCAATTCTCGTAGAAAGATACTTGTCATAATCAGGTATGCAGATGTAAGAATTTTTCCAAGTAATAAGGGTGTCGTATTTGCAATGCTTTCTAGATAGAAATGTCAATAGGGAGGTTAATGGCCTCTCCTTTTTTCCACCTGTGCCTTCGAAAGGCACACATTAATGGCTTTTTCCCAGGCAACTATCGCACAGCTGGGTGCTTACATTGACCTACCTTCCTTACCGAAATATTTACGACATCAGTTTCCGCTACAGTGACAGTTTGATACCAAGAAACTTTCACAGGTCGAAAGATTTGCGTTACAAATCTGTAGAAACAAAATCCTTTAAATATAACAGTGTCCAAAAAATTTTCGCCGGCATTGTGATACATTCAGGCATATACACACACATTTCATAACTCTTATAGTACGATTCTTGGTTTCCAACATCCTTTTTCACAAGTCAGAGTCCCTAACCACTACTCATTATTCCTTACCTTATTACAAAGATACATATTCGTCAACACTTCATCAATATTTCATCATAACAGATACGTAGCATACTCAAATTCGTCATACAGCATCGGCTTATTGATCATAAACATACCTCAGCAGCGTAAAACAATAACAACATCATAACACCTCAGTCAAATCTCAGAAACATCGTAGCTTCCTCCAACAAGTACAAAACCTAAGAAAAATTCTGTGCTCATTTGCATAGTGTCATCTACTTCAAACGTACTTTACAAATCATGATCCCAAACCAAATACATCATTCAAAGCTCTCATAGTATCACAATGGTTCCGAAAAAATATGAACAGTTCACACAGTACAGACAAAATACAATTTCGTAAGTGTGAAGTTATACAACTGTGTAATTGCGTAAACATCTGTCACTGATGTAGTAAAAAAAATGTTTGTCCCTCAGTTAAATGTCAGATAGCTGTGTGATTTATGTGTTAGAGAAATATGGTACCGATGTCTGAAGTTGTATAAGCAAATACCATGTTAGCTAGGGCTCCTTGTGCTTGCCTGACACATAGTACACAAAGGAAGTGTGTACCCCCCTGAGGATTAATGTAAATATACCCTCAGGTGTTACAGATTACAGCAATGGAATGAAATGTATCATGGAAAACCTTTGTATCATTGTACTTCAAATATCTTTAAAAATAAATGTTTTAAGCACAAAAGTAATCAAACAAAGACGTGTACTGCAGCGCTAAACTGTGCGTCTTGTTGTAAGATAATCACTGTGGAAGTGTCGTAGTTATCGTCCTCTATAAGCAAAGTTCTGCAGAAGTCAATGTACTTACCTCATGATAAACAAAAGTGAAATGCTTTGCGTATAGATATCTTAGTTATTACGCTTATTACCGTGATGAAGAAAGTACTGCGCTGTAACGTATTGTTTTGGTATGGAAAAGGCTGTCTCATTGTAGCTATACCACAAAAATTACTACTAAAACATGTTTTGCTCACCAGAATAATTCAGAAAAACTGTGCAGATATAAAACAGATACAGCGCAAAAGCAACAATGTAAATTGTGTCACTCATTAGTAGCGTCGTAATATAATCGTGTAGCTGTCGTGTGAGAAGCTTAACACTAGGCTCCAAAGTAAACTGAGACATAATAGTGACGACGAGCGTAGCTTATCAGCACCAATGTGTAATGAATTAACAGACATTCGAAGTAGTAATTTGGTAATTGCGCATAGGGAAATGGAGCGGGCGGCAAATAATGGTGTAGACAGTGAAACAAATAGTGAACAGGGATGCATTATCGATCGATCGGTCGGCAACAGTTCGCTTCAGGAATCCGAAATGACAGAACACAATATTGCAAATACTGTTGACTCAGGTTTTGGGTCCTCACCCTTTTCTCAAATGAGTCAACACACATTTTCTGCTTGTCAAAACGTGAATGTTGCCGGTGAAAATGCACTGCCAAAAAGCATAGAGAAACAGATTCTAGACACTAATACATTATTATTGCAATTAATGCAACAAATGGAACAAAATCAGAGACAAACAGAGAAAAAGCTTCAAAAGTTAGACACAATGGAACAAAATGTTCAAAAGTTAGACACCATACTTGAACAAACACGTGAAGATTTAACTACTGAGTTACATAAAATCGAATCGAAATGTCAAAAAGTCTGTAATGACGTAAAAACACAAATTTGTGAGCATTTTCAACCTATTTTTTCGCGGCATGAAAATGCATTACAGAATCACGAAGCAGCCATAAAAGAACTGCAAACTGTTGTTCATGAAAAATCATGAGACTTTGCAAGCTAAAATTGACTCAGTTGCATCTACCGATTCGGTTACGCAACTTGCAAAAACTCAGGAAAACTTAAATGACACAGTAGATACGATTTCAACACAAATGGACACTCTGAAACTTGGTTCAGAAAAAAACACACAGAGGAAATAATTTCACTATCGGATAAAGTAGCCGAACTTTCAGATCAGTTCGCTAACTTATCTACAAAGGTAGATGATGATCTGAATGATACAGAAGAGTGCGAACAAATTAGGAAATTCAAACAAAATCAGAATCAAATTAATACACAACACCAAAGAGAAATCCGGGAAGTGCAAGATCAGTTGGCACAAGTAATACAAGAATTACATATTTCAGAGGACACTCGAGCTCCAGTACGGGAAGAGGGACACATAAATAAGGAACAACAACAAAATAATAACACAGGACACTTCGGAAATTATGAAAGAAATTGGCAAGGCGCATTTAATTTTGAGATGGAACCGCCGAAACGACGTAACAATGAGCGATGTGCGACTCGACGACACTATGATTTTGACTATAAGCTGTTCATTACTACACGTAAATTTAAAACATTTAAGAATTCTGACAACGACATTCATCCAATTCTCTCATTGTTTCCCTCCCAACTGGTCATTGAACTACAGATTAGAATTTATGTGTGGCTACTTAGTGAATGAACCAGCTGTAAGAATGCAATCGGTCATTCACGATTGTCACAGTGAAGGAGAATTTTATCATGCCTTCCTCTCAGCTACACACGACCGAGTAAAACATAGCACATCATAATGGTGAAACTTTTCGAACAATCTGAATTCTCCAGTCTTGTGAAATATTTTGAAGACATGTTGCACAAGAATCAGTACCTGTCAAACCCATACAGCCCCCCAGAACTCATCCGCATTTGCTTAATCAAATTACCTGAATATTTACGACATATTTTGGCAGGACGTTGCAAAGACGACATTGAAGCTTTTCAGGGACTCTTACAAGAATTAGAAATTGACACTGACAATCGCGGAACGCGAAAACAGGAACACAACAATTATAGATCACATCTGTCGCAATTCCGCGATGAAAGAAATAATAACTGGACACGACAAGGCCATTCTCACAACACAAATCGTGACCAAAACAGACACCACCCATATGACAACCGTTGGCAGAGTAGTAATATATACAGGGAAAGATCACCTCTGCGCTGTAATGACTATCACAGAGACAATCAGAGAAACAGACAATATGGGATCAAAAATAATTATTATCAAGGGAGACAGAATAACTTAAGACGCAACGGTACATCGCGCAGTTACGATCCAGGGAGAAATTCTCCACCATGTGACCGACAAGAAAGAAACTATGGAATCTATCGACATGACGACAGACGATATGATCCTAACGACAGACCTGAATTGCAACAGAACTGGCGAGATTTAAACAGGGCAGCGCCCTCTCGACAAGGTGAATTTGTATATGTTAGGTCTCCAAATCCCAATAACGATGCACGCCAACAAAGAGACAATAGGCAATGACTGACACCGCTGGCAGCCACAAAACGTACTTATGAAACTGACGACGCAGCTTTCGTAGCTAGTAATTAAGTAAAAATAGAAGACATTAGGGACATCTTACTCCAGGAACACGACGTAAAACGTAACAACATCGCATATCCTGTGATTCACATTACAGTAAATGATGTAAAATTTACGGTAGTACTTGACTCAGGCAGTCCGATTTCAGTAATTAGTGAAACAGCCTTTAGGAAATGCAACAAATCGAACGATTGCCCCACACTTCCGTTACGTAAGATTAAATTACAAGGTGCAATCTTTGGAAAAAGTGTAGATGTACGCCAACAAACCAACTTAGAATTCTTTTGCCAAAGCGACTGCTTTTCTATGAACTTTCTTACTGTTCCATTATTGTCGACGGAAATTATATTGGGAGTAGACTTTTTGAATGAATACAAAGCAATCTTAAACTTTCACGATGCTGAAATAAGTTTAGAGAAGGAAGGTAAGTCAATACCTTTCAAATTTGAAAGATTGGCTCTCAAACCATGACGAAGAAATTAATCGGCTTTACCTCCTGTTAGACAACAGTTCGGAATTTTCGATGGAACTTGACACTAACAATCACTCTGCAAGTACTGACAGGGATGATATCGACTTCGCATTTGATACTAATGAGTTAATTCAGAATAAAATTCAAACAATTGAGAATTGTAATGACACTGATATGCAGGACCTTTTTGAGATTTTACAAGCACATTCCACAGTTTTTACTCAGAAAACGGGAACAATCAAGGGATTTCAATACCAATTTCGTGTTCGTGAGCATGCTAAATTTTGTGTTAGACGATACGTAATTCCGGCACATTATAGGGACCGTGTTAGAGTAGAAATACAATCTATGGTTGAAGAGGCCATTATTGAGACTGCAGTAAGCTCATACAACAATCCATTACATGTTGCTGAGAAGAAAAATGGATCGATCAGGCTTGTCTTAGATTCGAGACAAATCAATACTATTATTATTCCTGAAACAGACAGACCGCAAACGTTGGAGGAACTTCTTCAAAATTTTAATGGTGTAAAAGTGTTGTCTTCTATTGATCTCAGATCCAGCTTTTATCAGATCGAGCTTCATCCAGAATGTAGAAAATACACAGCTTTCCTTTGTTTCTCCGTTTCTTATCAATTTCGGAAACTTCCTTTTGGTTTGAACACTTCTTCGGCAGCGTTCATTAGCGGGCTAAATTCCATGTTACCTGATTTCTTAAAACGTCACATCACCTTATATGTGGATGATATTCTAATAGCAGAAGGCTCATGGGAACAACATAATCGCATCCTCAACAGTTTGTTACGTATTTTTGCAGAATCTGGAATTACAGTTAACTTGGAAAAGTTTGAATTCTGTAGGACAAAGGTGAAGTTTTTGGGACATATTATTTCTTCTGAAGGCATTCAGCCGGATCCTGAAAAGTTAGAAGCAATCAGAGCCATTCGAGTTCCATCCACAAAAAAACAAGTCCGCAGTTTTCTAGGTCTCGTAAATTTTTACCGTCGTTTTCTGAATATGCAAATTCTAGTTACACCAAAACTTCGTTCTCTCACTGGAAAAATACTATTGGGAACTGGGACGAACAAGCACAGTTGTAATTCAATTCTTTGAAAGAATC
Source organism: Schistocerca gregaria (assembly GCF_023897955.1). Lineage (NCBI taxonomy): Eukaryota > Metazoa > Arthropoda > Insecta > Orthoptera > Acrididae > Schistocerca > Schistocerca gregaria. The sequence continues at coordinate 91,514,816 of NC_064922.1, read as the reverse complement.
GCTACTTAACGCGCCAATACTAGCTCATCCAGATCTATCACAAGATTTCTGCCTTAGCACGGATTCTAAGGTCGGTCTTGGTGCCCATTTATTTCAAGAAGCCGCAGAAAATGACACTACTGTTCAGAAAACCATTGCTTTTGCTAGCCGAGTGCTAACAAAATCTGAAAAAAATTATTCCATTACTGAGTTAGAAGCTTTAGCTATCGTTTGGGCATTTAACAAATTCCGTTTCTTTCTTTCTGGTAAGCACGTAGAAGTATACAGTGATCATAGTGCATTACAGTTTCTTATGTCTTCAAAATTAAATCATGATAGGTTAAAACTTTGGGCATTGTTTCTGCAAGAATTCCACTTCACAATAGTCTACATTCCCGGCAAGGAGAACATTGTTGCGGACGCACTGTCACACGCACCGGCTGGGCTTGAGAAAAGTAACACAGAAGGCAACCTCGAGAAAAATTTCAGTATTCTTTACATTCAGAAAGTCGCCTTTGAAAACTTCATCACCACATCTTTAAAGGACATTGCTCATGAACAAGATAAAGATCCGATTTGGAAAGACATCAAAAGTAAATGGCATGAAAAGACACACACTCAGTTTCGGCATTATCATCTGGTTAGAAACAACATACTCTTCAAACGGTGCACTGTTGATGACAAGCTATAGGTACTTTGCATTCCAGACGATTTCGTTAGTAAGCTCATTTGGTACATTCATTTCAGCTACGCACATTTTGGGCCACGAAAATGTTATCATCTTCTGCGAACAACTTGTTATTTTAACAATATGGAATAGAGAATTCGAAGAGTCTTGTCTATTTGTAAACTTTCTCAAAAAGCTAAACCATCTACTATCTCACATTGTGCTCCGTTGTTTCCTATCATTCCTTATAAACTAAAAATTTGCTGCTGTTGATCTCTTGGGACCCCTTGTCAGAACATCGAATGGATTTTCGTACGTTCTAGTCGCTGTTGAACTTACTTCAAAATTGGTTTCTTTCACTCCGTTACGTAAAGACACTGGACGGTCTGTATCCAACGCCTGTGTTAAAAATTTCTTACGTGAAGCTGGACACGTTAGTTAAGTCATTTCAGATAACGGACAGCAATTCAGATCTGCTGTTTGGTCACGCATGCTTCGGAACCATAAAATCGAACCTGTTTTTATTTCATTGTACTCACCGCATTGTAACCCGTCTGAACTCATTATGTAAGAAATCAATAAGCTTTGCAGACTTTATTGTCACAGAAAGCATCAGCATTGGAACATAGATTTACACTTATTTCAAAACGTGCTGAATGAAATGCCTCATGACTCCACTGCTTTACCACATATTCTTGTACTAAAGAATGAAGAACCACCGAACAGAATCCGAGAGCTTGTATCTTTTCCGAATACATGTAAACTTCGATACAAAGACGTAATTGATTTAGCTATTAAAAATATAAAATCTGCAGCAGACAAAAGGAGAAAACTACATGATAAAGCAAATTCAAAGAAATTATATATTGGTCAGAAAGTTTTCATTAAAGCTCATTCATTGTCACATAAGAAGAAACACTTGAGTCACAAATTCTTTCTTGTTTACAACGGACCTTACAGAATCCGACGTATACCACATGATAATTGCGTTGAAGTTGAAACTCTGCGTACTAGGAAGAGTAAAGGATTGCACCACATTTCACATGTAAACCGCTTATTGAAAGATAATATGCTTTATAACTTAGTCTTTGCCATAAAATTTTTCACTTCAGGTTACTAGTATGCTTTGTCAGTCTTAGAAACTGTTAATATGCAACAATGTTTGAAGTCAAGAACCAAGAGAACTTATTTAGACAGTATTTACGAGTGCATTGTTATAGTGAACAGACGACACAGTGTTATTGTGTGTGTACATTCTTGCTTGATAGTTGCACGATTACGTAACGACTATAAGGCTGACACACTTACAACATGTACCGGTACTGCTAATGAGATTTTAATTCAACATTTTGGTTTACTTGAAAATACATTCTAGATTTAAAGTACTTTCTAAGAGATACCACATGTCACAGTGGTTCGTTTTATTTGACAGCTACACGATTATATCACGACGCTACTAATATGTGACACAATTTACATTGTTGCTTTTGCGGTGTATCTGTTTTATATCTGCACAGTTTTTCTGTATTATTCTGGAAAGTAAAACATGTTTTAGTAGTAATTTTTGTGGTATAGCTACAATGAGATAGCCTTTTCCGTAGCACAACAATACGTTATATTATAGTACTTTCTTGATCACGGTAAGGTACGTAATAACTACAACATCTATACGCAAAGCATTTCACTTTCGTTTATGATGAGGTAAGTATATTGACTTCAGCAGAACTTTGCTTACAGAGGACGATAACTACGACACTTCCACAGAATTATCTTACAGCAAGACGCACGTTTAGCGCTACAGGACACGCATTTGAGAGATTAATTTTGTACTTTAGCCATTTATTTTTCAAGATTTTTGAATTATAAAGAAAGATTTCCATGATACATTTCACCATTGCTGTAATCTGTAACACCTGAGGGTATAATTACATTAATCCTCAGGGGGGCACACGCTTACTTTGTGTACCCTGTGTATGGCAAGCACAAGGAGCCCTAGCTAATATGGTATTTGCTTATACAACTTTACACATCAGTACCCTATTTCTATAACACAGAATTACACAGCTATCTGATCACTTAACTGAGAGAGACAAATATTTATTTTACTGCATCAGTGACAGATGTTTACCTAACTACAAAGTTCTATAACTTCACACTTATGAAATTATATTTTGTCTGTACTTTGTGAACTGTTCATATTTGTTCAGAACCATTGTGATACTATGAGAGCTTTTAATGATGTATTTGGTATGTGATAATGATTTTTAAAGTACGTTTGAGGTAGATGACACTTTTGACATGAGCAGATAATTTTTTTTAGGTTTTGAAATTATTGGAAGAAGCTACAACGTATTTGAGATGTGATTGATCTGTTATGATGTTATTATTACGACGACGATATGTAATATGCTGTCGAGGTATGTTTATGATCAATGAGATGATGCTATATGAGGAATTTGATTATGCTACATATTTATTATGATGAAATATTGAAGAAGTGTCTACAAATATGTATATGTGTAATAAAGCAAGGAATAATGAGTAGTGGTTAGGGACTCTGGTTTGTGAAAAAGGAATGTGGAAACCAAGTATTGTACAGTAAGAGTTATGAAATGTGTGTATATGCGTGAATGTATCACTATGCTGTCGAAAATTTTTTGGACACTGTTATATTTACTGGATTTTGCTTATACAGATTTGAAACGTAAATTCTCGACCTGTGAAATTTTTATATGAGACTGTCACTGTAGTGCAAACTGGTTTCGTAAATATTTCGGTAAGAAAGTTAAGTGACCACCTGCATGTAATGCGTCGTGGCACCCAGCTGTGCGACAGTCGCCTGGAAAAAAGCATTAGTGTGTGCCTATCAGAGGCACAGGTGGAGAAAAGAAAAAAAAGAGGCCATTATCCTCGCTATTGATATTCCTTTGTAGAAAGCATCGCAAATAGACAAGCTCAAACTTGAAAACATATGATTATACTGTGGAGCTCTTAATTTATGATATTTACTAAACTGCCTAACGAAATGATGAGAAACATTTTACATCTATTGTCTTTCTAGTGGAGAGATTGCCCATTTTGTTTAATATCTAGTTTCTAGGTGCACTGCAGCACTGGTTAAATTAAAATTTAATAGACGTACCAATATAGATATTTTATGCCTACAGATTCAGTAATTTTATGATCTAATTCCAAAAAAACGAGGAAGCACAAAAAGACGTTTCCCTTCACAGGAATTGCATACATAAATTTTGTCAATGGCTTGTAAGTTTTTAGTAATGTAAGTTAAGGTGATGCATCACTCTAGTATTAAGTTGTGATATAGGTATTAAACATGGCCATTTTTACTATGACATTTTTTCTGCTTGAGCTTTGTCATGTTTAGGTATAAGCTATTGCATTTGATGCTGCTTTGCCAGGCATAGTGCTACTGAATTTCACTTTGTATTACTCTGTTAAGCCAGTTTTGCTACTGCTTTATTATTGTTTTTGCTACACATTGGCTCAAATTAGTGATAATGTTGCATTTGCTTTGCTAACTTATATATAACTTATATATATATTGCTGCTTGCCTTGCCAATTTGCATTTTTTTGGTCATTGCTGTTTGTGTTAATTGTTATGTGCTGCTGCATTTCCTCGCCCCTTAGTATATATATCTGAGCTGAATAGATTTAAGTTAGCTTAAGAGGGGGTAGACTATATAAGAAACAAACTATGATGAATTGGAAGAAATGCATTGAGAAGCTATAAGAAAATGGTTTGGCGAAAAAAGTAGTGTATACTGGAGAAAAACTATTTTTGAAAGAGGATGTTAACAGAATTCAGAAAGCAGGCTTAGATATGACTTTTTGGGAATAACGTTGAACTAAGGGAAATCTCCATGCAAAATACTGCAGTAAAACAAACCCTGTCCTATCCTTTTGTGTTATCCCTCTATATGTTTGTGTTCCCTTGGTATTTGTGTTTTTCCTGTCATTATGTGTTTAGCAGATGTTATGTTGTATAATTTTACTGATACTATGTAATTTACTTTCTAAAGATGTTTAGACATTATTTGTTCTGTTTTGTTTTAATGCTCACGTGGGAAGTAAATTTTTTGAAAACTATTCTCATTATTTTATATATTTACTTATGTCATAATTCTTGTGACACTGATGTATATGTTTATTTCTATTCTTTTTTAAAGCCTCTATTACTACAAATGTTATCTGTATTATTATGTTTTAATGAAGTTTTCTGTATCTTTGTAATTGTATTCTCATGTTATAAAATTGTAATGGACACCAGTTCAGCAAATTAAGTACCTTGTAAGCATTCTTTCAGTGGACACGTTTATGTTGGTCATAGTATATGGACAATACGTGAGAAGTAGGGACTGAAGTGGGTCTGCACCTTTGATGGCCCACCGATACCATTATTTCTACAAGGACTACAGTGGGTCTGCACCACTGGCGGCCCACCAATGCCGTAATCTCTACCAGGACTTCAGTGGGTCTGCTCTGTGACGACCTACCTACCAATATTCTTCAAAACTTCGACTCACTCTGTGGTGGATTTGCTCTGTTGTGGACTATTACCTGTCTGCATGTCAAGAGTCAGCACTGTCTTTCCGTTGGAAGGACAACACTTCTTCAAGACTGCATGGAAATCCACTACTTCCGATTGCATTTGATTTAAATGCTCAGATTTTGAGGGAAAAAAACACTGCAGTTTTACTGTGATGAATGAACAAGACAGTTTTTATGGACTGTGAGAAAATTTTAGCCTTTGACCAATATTGTATCAATAAGTGTGTGCATTTAATATCTTGGTTATTATAATTATGAAAAATTTTATCAAATCATTATTGGCCAGTGCCAAAACAATTTGTGAATTTTTTTGTGGGGAGCATGGGGGCTATGTAAGTAGGCTGTTTAGGCTTGGTAACGTCGCCGCCACGTAGCGCTCTGTATGAAGTTTTCTGGTTTGCTGGTTTGCATTGTTGTTGGCCATTGTAGTGTCGGGCAGCTGGATGTTAATAGCGCGTAGCGTGGTTCAGTTGGAGGTGAGCCTCCAGCAGTGGTGGATGTGGGGTAGTGAGATGGCAGACTTTTGAGAGCAGGTGATCTGGACGTGTGTCCATCAGAAACAGAACATTTGTAAGAAAGAATGTCATGAACTGCTATATATATATATATATATATATATATGACTTTTGAACACTATTAAGGTAAATACAATGTTTGTTCTCTGTCAAAATCTTTCATTTGCTAACTATGCCTTTCAGTAGTTAGTGCCTTCAGTAGTTTGAATCTTTTATTTAGCTAGCAGTAATGGCGCTTGCTCTATTGCAGTAGTTCGAATAACCAAGATTTTTGTGAGGTAAGTGATTTGTGAAACGTATAGGTTAATGCTAGTCAGGGCCATTTTTTTGTAGGGATTTTTTAAAGTCAGATTGAGTTGCGCTAAAAATATTGTGTGTCAGTTTAAGCACGGTCTTGTATAATTGTTCAATGGGGACGTTTCAAAATGAACACCTAAACCTTTCTGTTCGAGCTCTGATTTCTCTTATTTCATTTTGATGATCATTCCTACCTATGTAGGATAGGCTCAAAAAAATATTTTCGCATTCAGAAGAGAAAGTTGGTGACTGAAATTTCGTAAATAGATCTCACCGCGACGAAAAACGTCTTTGCTTTCATGACTTCCATCCAAACTCTTGTATCATATCTGCCACACTCTCTCCCCTCTTACGTGATAATACAAAACGAGGTGCCCTATTTTGCACCCTTTCGATGACCTCCGTCAATCCCACCTGGTAAAGATCCCACACCGCGCAGCATTATTCCAACAGAGGGTGAACGAGTGTAGTGTAAGCTGTCTCTTTAGTGGACTTGTTGCATCTTCTAAGTGTCCTGCCAATGAAACAACGTAACCTTTTACTCACCTTCCCCACAATATTATCTATGTGGTCTTTCAAACTGAAGTTGTTCGTAATTTTAACACCCAGGTAATTAGTTGACTTCACAACCTTGAGAATTGTAGTATTTATCGAGTAATCGATTCGCAACGGATTTCTTTTGGAACTCATGTGGATCACCTCACACTTTTCGTTCTTTAGCGTCAACTGCCATCTGCCACTCCATACAGCAATCTTTTCTAAATCGCTTTGCAACTCATAGTGGTCTTCGGATGACCTTACTAGACGGTAATTTACAGCATCATCTGCGAACAACCTAAGAGAACTGCTCAGATTGTCACCCAGGTCATTTATATAGATCAGGAACAGCAGAGGTCCCAGGACGCTTCCATGGGGTACACCTGATATCACTTCAGTTTTACTCGATGATTTGCCGTCTATTACTACGAACTGCGACCTTCCTGACAGGAAATCACGAATCCAGTCGCACAACTGAGACGATACCCCACAGGCCCGCAGATTGATCAGAAGTCGCTTGTGAGGAACGGTGTGAAAAGCTTTCCGGAAATCTAGAAATACGGAATCAACTTGAGATCCCTTGTCGATAGCGGCCATTACTTCGTGCGAATAAAGAGGTAGCTGCGTTGCACAAGAACGATGTTTTCTGAAACCATGCTGCAAACCGACGTCAATGATATAGGTATGTAGTTCGATGGATTACTCCTACTACCCTTCTTATACACTGGTGCGACCTCCGCAGTTTTCCAATCTGCAGGTACAGATCTATCGGTGAGCGAGCGGTTGTATATGAATACTAAGTAGGGAGCGTAATCTGAAAGGAACCTAATCGGTATACAATCTGGACCTGCAGACTTGCCGTATCAAGCGATTTTAGTTGCTTCGCAACCCCTAAGATATCTACTTCTATGAAACTCATGCTAACAGCTGTTCGTGTTTCAAATTCTTGAATATTCAATTCGTCTTCCCTGGTGAAGGAATTTCGGAAACCTGCGTTCCGTAACTCCGCTTCAGCGGCCCAGTCGTCGGTAACACTACCATCGGCACTGCGCAGCGAAGGTATTGACTGCGTCTTACTTTCTACCAAAGACAATGTTTCGTTGTGGAACCTATTAAATGCATCTCGCATTGAAGTCCGTGCCAAATTATCCCGCATCTATAAATTTTAGCCAACCTTCGAAAACTGTTGCCGCAGTGTTGGGGTTTATTATTCAATAGTTTCCAGTAATTGTGTGCCTCTCAGACGTGCAGGTCCTTTTCTTGATACTTGTTTCAATTTGTCATATATCATTGAGGTGTAATAAATTGTCTGGTTTAATAAACTGATCTTTTTGTGAAGAGTCTTTGTTAATAATTAGGTTAACGGTGTTGCAGACCCAAGTTTAACCATGTTTTAGCATTTAGTGAATAGTTACGATTCCCCGATTTTTAGTCTCAAGCAAGCTTCTTCTCATTATACCATTCTTACAACAAATCCTATTTTTTTAGGGTATCGTTGAGCTCAGATTCTATTGCACAGCCGGCAGGGTGGCCGAGCGGTTCTAGGCGCTGCAGTCTGGAACCGCGCGACCGCTACGGTCGCAGGTTCGAATCCTGACTCAGGCATGGATGTGTGTGCTGTCCATAGGCTAGTTAGGTTTAAGTACTTCTAAGTTCTAGCGGACTGATGACCTTAGAAATTGAGTCCCATAGTGCTCAGAGCAATTTGAACCATTTTCTATTGCACATCCACATCAACGACATAATGTAGATAATTAAACGCTATCCATTTAACTTTTATTTCGCTCAACTGCATGACTTTCATCATGCGCCCCTTGATTATTGAAAAGCTTATGAATATGGCTAGTCACATTTGTATATATTAATCTGTGTTTTTTAAATTGTAGATTGCAGCAATCAGTCATCCTTTTTAAATTTTATTCTGCAGATCTAGATTTCGGCTAGAAGCTAGCCATTCTCATTGGACTATTATTTCCGCTCAGAGCATGTAAGTCCCTGTTGATCGGGCTTGACCCACGGTTCATTGAATACTTACTAGAATACTTACATGCTTTCAGCGGAGATAATAGTGCACTGAGAATGGCTAGCTTCTAACCGAAACCTAGATCTTCATAATAAAATTTAAAAAGGACGAATGATTGCTGAAATCTATAATTTTCAAGTCAATATAACAGCCGGTGGGTAAAACCGCTTTCCGAATGGAAGGTAACCTGATGAATCTGTGTTTTCATTGTGCCAGCGATCATTTGCAATACAGGTACTCCCACTCATATCAGTCTGAGGACGACCTTTTTTTTATATAGTTCGTGAGCCGCAGGCAAATTGTATGACCGCCGCCGAACCCCATAGTGCCTCAGTGCAAAATAAAATCAATATAAAAGGAGCAGAACTTGGAGGAAGGTCACGTTTCGTCTACAAGAATGTAGCTACTCCAGAAGACAGTATCGATTTGCAGAACAACTGTGTGTGGATTCATGAATATTCCACGCCTTGCCATCTGACTCTGAACGTATCTAAATTTAGCTTAGGTAATGAAATTCACTACTGTACAAATACACTGTTCATGACTACAGTAAAATACCTAGGAGGAATTATCCAGAGCGACCATTCGCAAAATGACCATGCAAACAAATAGTAGGAAAAGCAGATGTCAGGCTCAGATTCATACAAACAATATTAAGAAAATGTAATTCATCCCATAAGGAAGTGCCTAATAAGGCAATTGTTCGACGGTTTTTGAATATTTCTCCTCAGTCTGGGATCCTCATCTGGTAGGATTGATACAAGAGATAAATCAAGAACGATACGTTTCGTCGTGGGTTCGCTTAGTCGGCGCGAGAGATGATCAAACTACAGTGGCAGATGTTTCAAGAGCGGCGTTGTCCATAACGGGGAGGTTTACCACTGAAACTTGGAGAGACCTCTTCCCGGGAATAATCTGTATTATTTCCTCCCACATACTTCGCCCATAATGACCACGACGAGTAAATCCGTGAATTTAGAGCCAATACAGAGGCTTACTGTCAATCGAATTTCACCGTGCCATTCACAAGTGGAATAGGGAAGAGGGACTTGTGTTCAATACAGAGGGCATTACAGTCATTTCAGATGTATGACATACCGATATAGATCAGCAGCTAGAACATCTAGTATTTTTGAAACCACTCCTCATTGTTATTTCCTAACATCCAGAGTAACTAAAAAACCATGAACTATCTGCATCCTGACTTTAACCAGTGACACTACTCTTTGTATTAGAACCTCCTACAAGATTTTACAACATCTCTCTCTTCCAACATACAGAAAAACAAAGACAATCTGTGTGTTGACACTGAGCATATTATACATACTGCTCCACTGGAGCAGGTAGCCAATGAACAAATTCGCTTGCACAGCCCTGTGTAAAGTTTTGTCACCTGTACTACGAAGAAGATTGTATCCCACATGATAATAATCACAAGAGACGGTTCCTGTGTTGTCCTTTCATAAGAAGTTTAATACATTATTTTCAGCTGTAACACATCCAAGCAGTGTGTGACTACAGCTTTGTACATTTTGTTTTGTACCCTGACTTCGAGGTCTGTGTGAGTTGTTTCTATCCATTGGCTTTCACAGAAAACTGGATACTGAATGGTGTAAACTATGCTGCTCCCACAACACACAAGAAATAAAACATGGAGGCAATGTTTCTTTTTTACAAAAATGTAGAAGACAATGCAACACATGGAAACTGGAAGATTTTACAGCATTATGGAGCTTTTGCAAACAGCTGTCTGAAGATGATGACTATACAGTTAATCTCATCTTCCACAATGATGATGTAGCAGATGTCTCGATCTTCTGTTCTGAAGAACATTGTTCCCTCATTTTGTAGTCATGTACGTGATCACTGTTTCAGTGCTGACCATAGCTGGAAGGTGCTGTTTATAAGAAGTGTGGGATATTAGAAGCAAAGACATACATTTATATTACTGGTGAAAAAAATATGGAGGGCATCACTGTATACAGAAATAGTATGAGTCTGAAGCACTGAGGAATGCCTCCAAACAACTGTCTGAAGGTTCCCCATGTTCCACAGTGGGAAATAGCAGATGTCCAGTGTTCCGCCAAGGCTCTCTCCATCTGAAACAAGTGGTGTCTGTCAATCATCATGGAGTAATCAAATGCTTGCCAGTGGATGCATGGGATGGAAGAGACACCACTGATTTGTGCCGATGTACAGTAATAAGCTCCATAGTCTACTTTATTAGTTGTTCCATAATTTCAACACGAGCCAGTGACACAGCAGAATGATTCCCTATTTCTATACCATCGCTAAAACCCCTCTCCACTAATCTGCAAGGACCATATACTAGGTTACAAATGGAGATAGATTTCTGTGGAATATGTCCATTCAGTCATATACACCAAAGTATACCAGACACTGCCCTATACCGATACAATTAGGTTATCTACATATTTCTAGCACATCGATCATAGTGCGCAAGTTACGATTATGACTGGTCGTCTTCCACTGTCTGCATTGGAGTCACAGAGTATTCTCGCATTCATAGACATCGACATACACTAAATAGAGCAAATGCGCGACATCTTTAAAGTATAAGGCCCTAAGTGACTGGGTGCATTCGATTACAGCCCTATGCTCTACTGTCTGACCAATGCGCTGTTCTGTTTTGTACAAAAGAATAATACTCACAAAGAACTCTCTCCCTCAATCCAATGAACATGTAGCATACATAATAGCGGAATTGGAACGATCATGTGCCGTCATCGTGGATTATTAAGAGTATAGAATGAGGTTGATAGGCGCAGCAGGATCTAGACTCTAGACGATATTCATCTTGGGTATTAATAACCGCTGCAGCTGTATTTTGGTCCTTTATTACCACTACCTGTTTTCTGGTGTTAAAGCCACATCTTCAGGGACATCTGTTTAACAATGAGTCAAGAAGAAATAACAACCCTGACAGTACACTGGTGTGGTACACTGTTTCAAGACTTAAAAAAAATTTGAAAGACATTAAACACTTTTGTATGAGAATATCAAAATGATATTACTCACATGATTAAAACATTAGAGCAAAAAAGCTCAGACTCTTTTTTCCCAAACTTCATTGTCTGTCAAAACAAAACAACACTAAAAGATGGTCTATCATGGATTAAAAACTGCCAGATTCCAATACAGTGGATGGACCCAAAACAAATCATACCATAGTGATCTATTGGTAAGAAGAGAATAAATGAAAGCAGTTAAGGCCTAATTTTTGGCCAGAATGGAAAACCAAGAAGTGGTTGCCACACAGATGAGGGATGCTCTACCTAGGCAGAATAGTCAAGTAAATAGCTAATGGTGGAAAAACAAACAGAAAAGCGCACTTACCGCTTCTCTGTCTATGTGGAAACATATAAGGGACATGCTATGTCATACTGATGGTAAGAAAATAAACAGCTCAATGCACGCGCTCGAGCAAATGATTGGTGGTCTTTTGGGGATTACACGAATGATGAACGACAACAAGGAATACTGGGATAAAAAGTACAATGAAAAATAATCTGTAGAATGTAATGAAAAATGTCAGCTGTCACTATTACATTGATATTCAACAGATTGTGTTTCAAAAAGGGTTTCTGTACTTTTTACCCCAATATTCTTGCTTCTCATTCACCATTCATTTAATCCCAAAAAGACCGTCAATCATTCGCTCGAGTCCGCGCATAATCAGCTGATGTGCGAGGTGTCTACAGGCAAGCTATTTATTTTCTTGCCTTGAGTATGACGGAGCTCACGGCCGGGTCTCAAAAATGGTTCAATGGCTCTGAGCACTATGGGACTTAACTTCTGAGGTCATCAGTCCACTAGAACGTGTAACTACTTAAACCTAACTAACCTAAGGACATCACACACAGCCATGCCCGAGGCAGGATTCCAATCTGCGACTGTAGCGGTCGCGCGGCACTAGACAGTAGCGCTTAGAACCGCTCGGCCACTACGGCCGGCTATATTGCAGACAAGTCAACAAAATAAAGCAGAACCTTAAACATCGAAAACACTAAGAGAAAATTACGTAATATAAAGAAATAGACACTTGAAAATGATAATAGTTTCCTGAAATGCGTTGTGTAGAACATAAGTAAAAGAAAATCGTGACTGGTCGCAGCAAGTTATTTGTAAACAAACCCATTGCTTTCACAGTCACAAGTTACCAAAAAAACATTTACAATGGACAAAATCACCCCTAGGTTCTGCTTTTCCACCATTAGCAATTTACTTGGCGATTATGTGTAGTTAGAGCATCCCTCCGCTGTGTGACAACCACTTCTTGGTTTTCCATTCTGGTCCAAAATTAGGCCTTAATTGCCTTCATTTATTTTCCTCTTACCAATAGATCACTATAGTATGATTTGTTTTGGGACCTATCCACTATACTGGAATTCGGCAGTTTTTAATCCACGACATATCATCTTTTAGCGGTTTTGTTTTCACAGACAACGAATGTCGGGAAAAACGATTCCGAGCGTTTCTGTTCAAATATTTTATTCATGTGAGTTATAACATTTTGATATTCTCATGTAAAAGTTTAATATTTTTTTAAAATTTATCTAAAATGTTAAAACAATTTGCTATACCAGTGTATGTGTCAGGATTGGTTTTCCTTCTTGGTTTATTACTATACAGATGTCACCTGAAGATGTGGCTCTAACGCCACGGAACCGGTAGTGGTACAGTAATAAAGGACCAAAACACAACTGAAGCGGTTGTTAATACCTAACATGAATACTCGTAGCTTTGGTTGCCCCACCTAAAAGGTTGTCTGCTACACGATACTGTTACGAAATAGCGGTAATATAACTTGTGTCGAAGATGTTATGCTCTTTAGCAGGAGGAATTTATGAATGCTTACGTCCCCTACAGAATCGTTTTCCCTATTTGCAGGTCTGTAGCACTGTCGAAAATAACGCACAACTGGTTGAAATCGAGACTGCTAGATTGGTATTATGCATGCATGTGTGTATACGAATAAGAGCATACACTTATGGGGAAAATATGAGAGAATCAGCAGAAATCAACTCCATTCACATGTTAACTCCCCGCAATAGTGTACAAAACAACAACGTCCTTTTGAATTACAAACTGGTGTTGCCAAACGTAAAATGATGTTTTTCCGACATGTGACCAAATGGCGTGAATGGCTGTGTTTTGTAATGTTATTTCACGTGTCTGAAGTGTTTGTAATACACATGCATGACAATTTAGTTACAGGCACTGATTTGAATGCCTAGGACATTCTGAAACCAGGTAATGTAGTCCACCAAACTGGAAGAAATCGCTTAACATAGACTTTTTTCCTTTGGAGCTTAATTCTCGCTTTTTCTTTACTCTGATGAAAGTTTCGAAATGACGAGAACGTTCTGCAGTGGTCGGTAGCCGGACTGAGTGGCCGACCGGTTCTAGGCACTGCAGTCTGGAACCGCGCGACCGCTACGGCCGCAGATTCGAATCCTGCCTCGGGCATGGATCTGTGTGACGTCCTTAGGTTCGTCAGGTTTAAGTAGTTCGAAGTTCTAGGGGACTGATGATCCTAGAAGTTAAGTCCCATAGTGCTCAGAGCCATTTGAACCATTTTTGAGTGATCGGTAGTTTTCGCAACAAGACAGTAAAAGTTCTTTCGATTTTATGTACGATGAGCCTCTGAAGGAGTTGTGGTATAAGTTAATACATCCGTCAAATGTAATGCTATTGAGTACCGAGTGTTGCGTTATGACCCATTGTTTATGAGTGCTGACTTTTTTCACGACAATTTAGATGTTTAACTAGAACATTAAAGCATTGTCCATCAGTTGTGGTAGCTTGAATTGGCGTTCCTGAATTTCCATTACCTGGGCTGCAGGATTATTGTTGAGCAGTGCTGCAGAAGGCGTCTACAGCGAACTCTAGCGTCAAACAGCGATGTACACAGTCCTCAATTGGACACGTAGAGGTAATACACTTGTTAAACTCCTCTTCATCCAACACCAGAATCCCATCAGTTGAACACAATCCCCATCAAACATAAAGACAGCACGTTTCATTCTAGCGCTTTTCCCTCCACCTTTGAGACGTAGGGATGACCCTAAATAGAGTTTGAGTACGTCTGCCTCTAGGTTCGAGTCATAATTTGAATTTTTTTCCCAGCAATATGCATACTGTTATGTAATTCGGAATTAACATTGGATTAATTACGTACTTAGGACCGATCTTTACTTCAGTTTTCAAACTGAAATATATAAAGTTCGCTAATCTAACCAACGTGTCCTGCGTCTGGTCAGTTTCCATGTGTGGGGGGCGCATTTCTGATTTCCATCCAGAAGGACCAGGGTTTGAGTCCTTGAAAGAGCTGAGGCATTTCAAATTTCCGGCAATTTCGAGGTGGTGGGTTAGTGGCACGTCAGCACAGCCTAGGGACAATGAAATGTCCACTATGTTTGAAATTACCACAGTTTTTTGAATTTCCCAGCAAAATTAGAAATTGTCACCAACATTCGAATTTACCACCAATAGGGTAAGTGGTCAAGGGGGAGGGGGAGGGCAAGGGGTGAGGGAGAAAACCTGTGATGTCATCAGGTGTAATGGGGTTATTAATTAATCAACTGAACTAAATTTATCAGTCTGATATCAGAAGTGTACTCATGCTACCCTTAACCTAGTAGTACTCCTAGCAGCTGCATTGATGAAACATTCAGAAAATGAAGAAAATTACAAGCTGTTGAACCAACAATATGTTATTGTTTAAGACTACTTTCTGAATAATATAACTATATATTTCGGTATTGTTGAGTACATAGTTCCACGTAGTCAGCGTGTACACAACTTTCCCACTAGAGCGCGCCCCACTAAGCACAACAGTGCACACGCAGCGCTCGTCAGTCTCCATACTATGAGATGGCGCTGTCTTAGAGACGGACCAGTTTCTGCTTCCGCCTATCCGTGTATTAATATGTAACGCAGCCAATGAGATTGGTGCTAACGTAGAACCTTTTCTCCTCGCGGATCGCACTCACGCAGTGATACCTGAATGCCCGAGGTATTATAACGAGTGTACAGACCTCCAATTAGTCAGTCTGCATTTGTCTGTACCAGTCTATAGACACGTTTCAGTCTGGGCTTAATACGATTATCATATTCCAGTACATAGCCATGAAGACAAATGTATAGACACTTTGTCAAGTATCAGAGATATGTGAGAATAAGATTAACATACGAAGACCTAAGGAACTTCAGATTGTCAATTGTGAACAGCATCCAGAATCCATTTGAGTAATTTCTATGCTTTTTATTATTTTAATAAATGTGTGTGAAAATTAATCAAGTTATGTTTAAAGTTGGTCACCATCAATCTGCTACTCTAAGCGTGCAAGTGGCATTTCTATCGTCTGACCTAACGGCAGAAGATAAATACGCCAGTATAAGACCACAAGACATATTGCTGACACTCTCCTACTTCGTTAGAGCGACAAGTCAAATAATCTGATGAAGTGTGTACCGAAGGTTTTACAGTACGCACACCACAGGTATTCACTGTAATGATGGAAATAATTTATTACGATTATGAATAAGCAGATGTTCAAATATGAAAATGTAACAGCAAACAGGTGATCAAACGGTAGTCACCTAAAGCATAAAAAAAACACAGAATGTGTTTTATTCCCTGGTGCCTGTGTTTCTGAAAATGGACGTCTACATTTGCAGTTGAGCCACGGAAAGAACTAGTGAAACTGCTCTTTAGCGAGAATTACGAAAATGTAGTTGAATGTTACGTCATAGTAATAGCTCCCACTGTAAGAAATACCGTTGTGAATATTTTAGTTTAGTTTCTTAATTTATACATATTACATCAATTCTGATATATTAGCACGAGTTTTAGGGAGCAGAACAATTAAAATCAGTTGAGCACTGTACCCAGTGCTAATTTAGAGTTTCCTTGTAATTTAGCATACACTGACTTTTATGCTGCACCTTACGAATACCTAGCTGATGTACAGAAGATCGAAAATGGAGGTACTGCTATTACTATTGTAACCCTCTTGCGTTAGATACCTTCGCGTGGAAAATTCATCAGAAAATCTAGTGTTCGCTATATATCGCCAGGGAAAGAACAAAGCTCCGGGAGACGGCTCCTGTTAAGGTTTGCGAAGACAGGGGGAAGTGGTTGTCAACTTTACTCCGGGAAGCTCTCAATTAAGGCGCGAAATTACAGATCAAAAATTCTCATTAATGTCACTCGTAATAATGACAGTACCTTCTTGGACAAGTTTTACAATTTGTTGCCGCTGCAAAAATTCTCGCAGTGAGGAAGAAGGCACGGACGACGCCGTTGCTTTAATTCTCAGAGTAATCTTCTTAATTCGAGTTGTTTCGTTTCCGAGGCGTTAGTCGCATTTGGAGAAAGAAAAACTCTGACAAAATGAGATTCTCCCCGCCATTAACTGGTTTTTATAATTATTTGTAACAGTATAGCGCAGGCTGCAAAATAAACTTGAAGAAAAAATACACGTTTTCATTGTTTCAGACATACCTGAGCCGGATTTCAGAGGTGACGAAAGATGGTCCACTGTTTGTTTGCGCATAGCTGGGCTCTGTTTTCGTAAATTCCTGGCTTATCACTTTGAAGCTTGTAATATCATGGCCACGTTGTTATACATTAAAGTAGCTCAAGAAGGAGATACTGATTATGAATCCAAATTTCTGTAGTTTTTCGTTATGTTGCAACGTTGTTCACCCAGAACTTAAAAAAAAAATGGTGTATGAAATCTTACGGGACTCAACTGCTAAGGTCATCAGTCCCTAAGCTTACACGCTACTTAACCTAAATTATCCTAAGGACAAACACACACACCCATGCCCGAGGGAGGACTCGAACCTCCTCCCGGACCAGCGGCACGGTCCATGACTGCAGCACCACAGACCGCTCGGCTAATCCCGCGCGGCTCACCCCAAACAGCAAAAATTGTCGGTACATGTATTATGATTTCAAAAGAATCCTGTACAGCGAGGAACTTGCAATAGGGGGCGAAGTATTATCTGTATTAGATACACTCCAGTGACAAGGTGTAATTCTACATTTCCACTAATTTTTTAAGGGTTGTTGTGGCTGACAAAAAACACTATCTTACAAAAAATGGTTCAAATGGCTCTGAGCACTGTGGGACTTAACGTCTGAGGTCATCAGTCCCCTATAACCTAGAACTACTTAAACCTAACTAACCTAAGGGCATCACACATGCATGCCCGAGACAGGATTCGAACCTGCGACCGTAGCGGTCGTGCGGTTCCAGACTGTAGCGGCTAGAACCGCTCGGCCACTCCGGCCGGCCACTATCAGGGTTTGAAATTATTTGGGTTTAACTGAGGGTTCTGAAATTCAATTAAATGAATGGTTGCGTTAATTTATACGTGGTCAACATGTCAAGATGGTAACTGTACTCAGTATTTCTGATCTTCTTAGATTTTAAAATTAAATGTACGCATTAATATAAGGACTGTGGCAATGTTTTATTTTACTTACCCAGATCCACGTAATCCAGAGGTTTGAAAATTCTTCGTGGAAGGCCACCTAACTTGATGAAAATAAAACATGTCACTATATTCAGATGCAATGATACTCTTACTCAATCATGATCGAGTTCAGTTGTGAGAAGCCGCTTTTGCTTCCTCTTTTCGGAATTTAGATGCTGTTGATAGCGATAGTAAGGATCGTGGGATTCATTAGGAATGTCTTCTCAGCAAGACATTCACGGAAACATCGTAAAATTTGTCTTTCGCCGGAGTTCAAAAGTTCCCACAAGTTTTGTATATCTTCTTCTCCATAAGATTCATCAGGATTTTCTGCTCAAGTTGTTCTGTCAAAAATTCTCGTAACCGCGAACGCAACGGTCGCGGGGTTGCCGAGAACGAAAGCGCCACGGGACCAAATGGGGAAGGACGGACACGAACAACGACGGACGACCGAGCTAGACCTATCGAACAACAACACGCAAATAGCAACGGGGTCACAAGTGAAACTTCACGAATCCACAACGTCCACTCGTACACGAAACAAAGTAAGGCAAACACGCTGTCTGTAAGCGAGATGTAGACAGACTAATACGAATATCAGACTGCATGCTGAGCGAGAGGCAGGCGTTTAAATACATGATAAAGCCGTCGCTATTGGCCGCTGCGACCACGTGCTCCACCGTGGCGCCCTCACATTATACGCAGGCCTGCAGCGCACCCGCACCCACGGCTTACGGCGCGACCTTCGACCGTAAATATAATACACTGGCCCTGACGTCATTTTCGTGGCTCCAACATCTTTGGGCTAAAGTCACGTGAATGTTGGCAAAACATGGTTGTTTCGTGTTGCGCTTATGGCTGTACCCAGTGTTTTGTCGGGGGAAATGGCATTATATTTCACGTGTAAGCGTTTCTTTGATAGTGCGGATGCTTTTATTGAAATCTGCTGAAGTGACTTTTGTATATTATTCACACTTGAAATAGACTATTACGTAAATTAAAGGGTTGAAAGTGATTCCTGTAAAGTCAGATTCATATTACATTTTGGAAAGTATCTGTGATACTTCGGTTACAGAAGTACGTACAACTGTTTCTCGTTCCTACTCATAGGTTCCCTAAGGATGAAACCCGAAGGCAGCTTTGGATACAGGCCCTGAAACGGAGAAACTTTAAGCCATGTGCACATACGCGCCTTTTTGTATATACAAGTGAGATTGTAATAAGGTAAGAGCACCTATAGTCGACACATGAAGAGAATTTTTTTCTACCTTCTAATACTATTAAATAAATGTAGGCCCAAAATTATTTTCTCAAACTTCAAAGTGTCACCTTTCATCTAAAATATCAATTTTTTTGTAAAAATAGTGCACCCAAAATTGATACTCTAAAATGGACCTGCTCCTAAGGTCGACAATTTTGGCACCTATAGTTGATATAATTCCCACATCCCATTTTCTTTTATTAGTGACTAGAACTCAATACGCGGCGAATACAGTGTTTCAAGTTTTGACACGAGCCCACTCTTACTGTTTAAAAGAATTTTAACGACATTTTACTTTAATTGATAGTAATGTCATCCCGCTGCCCACCAGAGGGGCGTTCGATGTATTTCTTAGATTTTGTAAATGGTACTGTGAACAAATCAAGGTCAAATGTAGTTCTGACATAATTTTTCGCAACTAAAACAGTAATTTTTGTTGGAAGCGTTTGGCAGTCAATTGAGAAATGTGGGAGGGTGCGAATTCGTCGTCTTCCAGGGGAACAGCTCTTGACACCTGTACTGTGTGAGGAAGACAAGCTCGTGGCGGCTCCATTACGCTCAGGGGAACATTGAGTGGCTATCTATGGGTGTAGTCGAGCTCGTGCATTGCACCATGACGGAAAATGAATGTCGTACACTGGCTGCGGACCACTTACAGCCCTTCATGAGGATCATGTTTCCCGACGGCAGTGACATTTTTCAGCAAGGTGGTGTGTCATGTCACAAGGCCAGGAGTGTGCTGGAGTGGCTCTAGGAACACAGTGGCGAACTGTAGTCGATGTGTTGGCCTCCCAGGCAGCCAGATCCGAACCCTACCGAAAGCATCTGGGACGTGACTCAACGTAGCGTCAGAGCTCATCGCCCCCTCCCCTGACTTTCCGGGAATTACGTGACCTGTGTGTGCAGATGTGGTGCCAATCCCTCCAGCACCCTAACAAGGCCGCGTTGCTCCCATCCTTAGCAGTTAAGTTCCATAAGATTTCACACTCATTCGAACATTTTGTTGTTGTTGACAATTTCAATTAACTAGGAACGACTTGCTGACTTCCCGATTGCTATGAACTACACTGATGAGGCAAAACATTCTGACGACCTGGTGAACATCCTGTTTGCCCATATTCGGAACGAAATGTATCACTGATTCTGCGTACCAGTGGTCCGACAGTTTGTTGGAAAGCCTTGTGGTGGTATGTGGCATTGGATGCCTACGCACAGGTCACTTAATTCGCGTAAACAACGGGACGCTAATTTGCGTACTCACTGATGGCACCCGATAGGAACCCAGATAGGCTCTATAGGATTTACACCAGGCAAATGTGGTTGCCGAGATGTCAACCTGAGTTCACTACAATGCTCCTCAAACCACTGCACCACGGTTCTGGTTCCGGGACACGGATAGTTACACTGCTGAAAGATGACATCGCCTTCGTAGAAGCCACCAAGCATGACGCAATGCACCCGCGTCTTCGATTACAACCACACTTCCTATGCAACCACAGGAGAATGTCTTCCATTGCATAATACACTACTGGCCATTAAAATTGCTACACCACGAAGATGACGTGCTACAGACGTGAAATTTAACCGACAGGAAGAAGATGCTGTGATATGCAAATGATTAGCTTTCCAGAGCATTCATACAAGGTTGGCGCTGGTGGCGACATCTACAACGTGCTGACATGACGAAAGTTTCCAACCTATTTCTCATACACAAACAGCAGTTGAGCGGCGTTGCCCGGTGAAACGTTGTGATGACTCGCGTAAGGAGAAGAAATACTTACCATCACGTTTACGACTTTTACAAAGATCTGATTGTAGCCTATCGCGATTGCGGTTTATCGTATCGCGACATTGCTGCTCGAGTTGGTCGAGATCCAATGAGTGTTATCAGAATACGGAATCGATGGGTTCAGGAGGGTAATACGGAACGCCGTTCTGGATCCCAACGGCCTCGTATCACTAGCAGTCGAGATGACTGGCATCTTACCCGCATGGCTGTAACGAATCGTGTAGCCACGTCTAGATCCCTGAGACAACAACCATCTGCACGACCAGTTCGAAGACGTTTGCAGCAGCATAGAATATCAGCTCGGAGACCATGGCTGTGGTTGCCCTTGACGCTGCATGACAGACAGGAGCGCCTGCGATGGTGTACTCAACGACAAACCTGGGTGCACGAATGACAAAACGTCATTTTTTCGGATGAATCCAGGTTATGTTTACAGCATCGTGATGCTCGCATCCGTGTTTGGCGACATGGCGGTGAACGCACATTGGAAGCGTGTATTCGTCATGTCCATACTGGCGTATGACACGGCGTGACGGTTTGGGGTGCCATTGGTTACACGGCTAGGTCACCTCTTATTCGCATTGACAGCACTTTGAACAATGGACGTTACATTTCAGATGTGTTACGACCCGAATTCTTCACAGACGAATGGAAAAACTAGTAGAAGCCAACCTTGGGGAAGATCAGTTTGCATTCCTTACAAATATTGGAACACGTGAGGCAATGCTGACCTTACGACTTATCTTAGAAGAAAGATTAAGGAAAGGCAAACCTATGATATAAGATGAACATCAACAAAAGCAAAGGGAATTAGATTAGGAAATGAGACACTTGAAGTAGTAAAGGAGTTTTCCTATTTGGGGAGCAAAATAACTGATGATGGTCGAAGTAGAGAGGATATAAAATGTAGACCGGCAATGGCAAGTAAAGCGCTTCTGAAGAAGAGAAATTTGTTAACATCGAGTATAGATTTAAGTGTCAGGAAGTGGTTTCTGAAAGTATTTATATGGATTGTAGCCATGTATGTAAGTGAAACTTGGACTATAAATACTTTGGACAAGAAGAGAATAGAAGCTTTCGACATGTGGTGCTACAGAAGAATGCTGAAGATTAGATGGGTAGATCACATAACTTATGAGGAGGTATTGAATAGAATTGGGAGAAGAGGAGTTTGTGGTACAACTTGACAAGAAGAAGGGTCCGGTTGGTAGGACATGCTCTGAGGCATCAAGGGATCACAAGTTTAGCATTGGAGGGCAGTGTGGAGGGTAAATGCACGATCGCATGTTGCAGGTCCTGTACGGGCCTTTATGGATACAGGAAATGTTCGTCTGTTTCCCTGGCCACCACATTCTCCAGATCTCTCACCAATGGTGTCCGAGCAACTAGATCGTCACAATACGCCAGTCACTACTCTTGATGAAGTGTGGTATCGTGTTGAAGGTGCATAGGCAGCTGTACCTGTACACGCCATCCAAGCTCTGTTTGACTCAATGCCCAGGCGTATTAAGGCAGTTGTTTCGGCCAGAGGTGGTTGTTCTGCTTACTGATATCTCAGGCTCTATGCACCCAAATTGCGTGAAAATGTAATCACATGTCAGTTCTAGTATAATACATTTGTCATATGAATACCCGCTTATGATCTGCATTTCTTCTTGGTGCAGCAATTTTAATGGCCAGTAGTGTACTTCTACCATCATTCTGCGTCAACAAAAACGTGGTTCACGCTAAGAGCCGATACGTTTCCATTGATCGGCGATCGAGTCCCGATGGTCCCGTGGCCACTGTAATCGTAATTGATGACGTCGTTGGGTCAACATGGGATCACGTGGGGGTGGCCTGCTGCGTAGCTCCATGGTCAAAAAAGTACGATGAACGAGTTGCTCCGATACACTTGGGCTCTTACCAGCGTTGTGCTCTTTGCCAGACAAGGCTCTGAACCCCGCGTTCTGTGAAGAGTCGTGCGATTTAGGGCATAGGTGTAGTTTCACTGTCTTTCTACCTGTTTCTATAGTTTCTCGTGACACTAGTACGTGAACAACACACCAGATTTGCCGTTTTCGAAATGCTCGTTCAGAGGCTCTGCGTGATAACGATCTGCCCTTTGTCAAAGTCGCTTATTGCAATGGTTTTCCCCATTTTCAGTCCATATCTTCGCTAGGGTAGGTGAATCCCCGTCTGTGTCGGCTAGGCTTACATAATTGTGCTACCGCGTCACGTGCCCGCAACCCCACCAGGTGGCATCCAACGTCGCAGTGAGCAACAGTCATAATGTTTTGGCTTATCAGTGAATAAAGACACTCCGATGTTAATGGGGAAACATATTGAGAGAAGCGACTTTGACAAAAGGCAGGTTACTATTAGGCAGAGCCTGTGAACGGGTGCCCGAAAACAGCGAATCTGGTCGAATGTTCACGTGTTACTGTCGCGGGCATCCATGGAAAGAGGTATAAAGACAGAAGGTGATTCGAGTTGCCTCGACACGTCATTGACCTCTGCATCAATTTGAAGCTCTGTAGTCCACGCCGCTCTGTATCTCACGGATGAAGGGACCAGTGTTTGCGACATTCACGTTGTCTCGCATACCAGATTTTTCGTTCTCCCAAAACATCTTGATACGCCAAAATTAAAAGCTTTGCCCATAATTTTACGACAAGTTAACGCCACCAATTTAGTTAATTTGCTGTCACACTCTTTCTTGCCTTAATATGGGATATTGTGGGAGTAGTGCGATAAATGTAAGGAGGCTCCGTATTACAATCTTGTGCAGTTAAACAGTATAGTGGGGCTTTAGTATTTCGGGCTTAATCTCAGTCATTTTTATGTGAGGAAAGTCACTGAGCTACTAAACAAATGTTTTGGAAAATAGGAAATTTGTGATAAGTTCCTATGGTACCAAATCGCTAAGGTCATCGGTCCCTAGGCTTACACACTACTTAACCTAACTTAAGCTGCGGATAACACACACCCATGCCCGAGAGAGGACTCGAATCACCACCGGCAGGGGGCGGAGGGGGGGGGGGGGGGCAACGAACGAATATTTTCGATCTACTTATTGCTTATTGACCTAGACGTCTTAGAATTTTCCTCCGGAATGTCAGACAAAGTTTTACTTTGTTATTTATTGAACGCTTCTCACATTGCTCACTTTTTCTTCGGTCTGAGTTTGTGTATTAATAAGGCCTTGAATTCGCTTAAGTTTGTGGTGAATAGCTCAGAAAAGAGATCGGTAAATAATCCGCCAGTTATTGGAGAGCATTCCAAATATGAATTAAATAACAAGTCTTACTCTAAACAGCTGGCTGCAAAAATTGTCTTTGTTAAGAGAACGCTCTTTCAAGAAGAGCATGCAGCATTCTTGGTCTAATGTTACGTTCTAGTCTGCCAGCACGTCCCGCCGAAATGCGGTAACACACAGTGGCTAAATGCAAAGGTATTCACTAGGTTGGTTAGGAGTGTTCATTGATTGGAGATATTTTCTGTGAACTTTCATCACAGTTGTATTGGTGAATACAGCTGATGTATACCAATACAGACATTACGAGGACTCGTTAAATCAGGATCTGCAATCAGAAAACAGATCACGTGAACCAGGCATATTTCAGAATAGGCAGAGACCACACGCAGAAGTATGAATAACAATCGTGATCCGTCCAGTTCGTAAAAAACTCATTCACAGAGAATCCACTCGACAAATCAGAGAGAACCAAGGATTACGTTGGCAGATGTTCGTCTTAGAATCTAATGATGTGTTGAGCACGTTAGTTATTGGCACCTGATGCTCCCACAGAGCAGTCGAAACTGTTCTCAGGGGCACAGCATTCGTTCGTGGGTTACGGGCCTGGTGACCCCAGGGTTTCTGAGCTGGGAACTGGTAAGTGCTGTCAGTCCCCTGTCACCGTAAGCTCTGGGTATGCTTCAGCGGCCACTGTGCGGCGGCGAAGGAACGTTGTGTGTCATAGGGAGTGGTGTCTTGGCTTGGCCACGTGGATCGCGAGGATGGTAAAAACCTCTTTAAAAAAAAAAGACCTCAATCTTAAGATGTGCTGCTGGCTTGTGAGATGCTGGCTGTTGAGGTGGAACAGTTTTTAGCGGTCAGTCTCTGGGGAACCTTCCGCACCTCAGTCGTATAATGATTACCCAGGCGCACAGGGATCTGCCTTGGCCGACTGTTTGTTACACTAGCTGCTCATGGGGTCACTATGAAATCCACGACTTCTCATGCACTTCTTCCCTACGGTTTGGCTAATCCGTTGGCTGGTACTCACACCCATCAGTCAAAGCAGGCTTGGAAGAATAACCCTTCTGCAGTGATCAGTGATTCCTCTTCTGCTGTTGCTGTCTCCAAGGAAATTCCATCCCCGGCCGGTGTGGCCGTGCGGTTCTAGGCGCTTCAGTCGGGAACCGCGTGCCCGCTACGGTCACAGGTTCGAATCCTGCCTCGGGCATGGATGTGCGTGATGTCCTTAGGTTAGTTAGGTATAAGTAGTTCTAAGTTCTGGAGGACTGATGACCATAGATGTGAAGACCCATAGTGCTCAGAGCCAAACTCCATCGGCGACACTTTGCAGCTGTTGCTGCTGATGCTACTTTGACAGGTAAGTCCTGCACACTGGGTTCGCATAGCCTACCTTGGTGTCGTCGAGTCTGAAGGAGAAGACATAAGGTTAAGCATACTGTCAAGAACGAAGAATCGAAGCTGGTGGTTCGCCAAATCCAGAACACTCAGTGGATGACGACCTGCCCATGTATTTTGCATCAATGAACCTTTGAATCCATTTAGTCCTTCTCCTTCTGATGTGAGTTCTCCTACACGCAGAGGGGCAAGGGTAAAACATAAACCTCCCAGATAAATGCCCCCTGTGCTGCAATGGAATATGAACGAGTTCAGAACGCCTGCGCAGGATAGACTCTACTGTTGTGTGTCTTCAGGAAACACATTTTAAACAGTGAACTTCTGTGCTCATCGGATAGATGAACCCGGTGGAGACAGGGATAAATGTGAAGTGGCTATCTGTGTGAATATTACATACCACTCTACGGTTGTCTCCTCAGAACAGCTATTCAAGCAATTGCTGTCACGGCTTGTATTCTTTTTGCTGTTACCATATGTCGTGTGTATCTGTCGTCCAACGGATGTCTGGATAGGGTCTATCTTAAGGTGTGCTGCGCTTCTATCTGACCTGATTTCACGGCTCCTCCCACCCTTGTTACTTGTAGGAGATTTTAATGCACACAATGTTCTATGGGACTCTCCATAAACGAGCCCACAGGTCGGGCTATCGAAAGTGCAGATGTGTCGGAAGAATTACGCCTTTTTTAATGCTGCTAGTAGCACGCAATTTAGCGCTGCCGTGCTTCCATTCTCGTCCAATGATCTTCCTTTCTGTTCTCCTGTCCTTGTCGATGTTACTCACTGAAATGTGATCCATGACTTGTACTCCAGTGACCACTTCCCTCTCTGGATTCATCTCTCACACAGAGCTGCCCCTGAAAGGGAGCGACAATGGTGGACGCTTAGCAGAGCGAACTGGACATTGTACAGTCAATCTTTTTGAACGTCGAGATAGTGTCCAGGATTGAGTGGAGTAATATGATCCACCACGCAGCTGATGCTTCTATCGCAAAAGTCTTCAGACCAACCTCGGGGGCGACATATCCCATATGTCCGCCATCAAGGAGAGACGCATGGCCGTGTGACGGTTTCCGCGTCAAGCTTCTACTATGGACTTGACAGCATTCGACATCGCGATGGCAACGGCCTGACCACAGTCAGGGTGAACAAGCAGAGGTCGTGGTGTTTCGGAACTCGACCAATCGTTCCACTAACACTACGTAGTTGTGGGAACCCACACTGTCGATATCTGGCAAATCTGCAAAACGATCTATAACTGCTCAACTGCTCCAAGGGTGTCTCCAATCTACATTTCGAGACATGGTGGATTACTTTGTTCGATTACTGTCACTGCAAACTAAGATCCAACTTTTAGCCACCATCCGGCGCTGGTGGAGAAGGGTGGTTGGAATTTTAATTCTACCAACATCAAGGACTACAATTGCTCCTTTTTGGAGGTGGGAGCTGGAAAGTGCCCTGTCTTGGATCAAGGGCACTTCGACAGTTAAAAATCGAATCCCGCCCATGTTACAATAGTTTCACCAGGACGCAAGGAAATAACCTTGTCCATTTAACTTCAGTCCATCGAGTTTAGACTTCCCCGACTCGTGGAGGAAGGTGATTTTAATGCCCCTTCTGAAACCAGGACAGGACCACATGTTTTCCAGTAGTCACTGTAGCGTGGCCCTCATTAGCTGCTTCCCTCGCTCCACCATTTTAATTATTGTGTGGTTGCAGGTTATGTATTTCATGTATTTGTTGTTTTGTGTGACAGTATGAGTCCCAAGTTGGCTGCGGGCTCCAGTTTTTAATTTATATTTCGTTGTAAGCATCTATCAATTCATTACCGCACTTGTACTATTTTCAGTTGAGTACGGGTGCTGATGACCTCGCTGTAGAGCGCCCTATACATACCCCCACTATCGAGTCGAAAGGTATCGCGGCCTGTGGGTTGCTCTAGCTGATGTCCAGTGACGTAGCCCGTCAGTGGCGCCTCTGCTGGCGGCGAGGCAGCTGTGGAACGCGCTCGTCTCCACTGATGTCGCCGCCCACGCTGTATCCATGGCGACGACTACGCGAGTTGTGCGTGTGCGCGGACTTAACTGGGGCAGCAGACTCGGTGTCAGGAGCCAACATCACAAAACTAATGACGGGAGAAAGTTTGTCGTTGAAAATATCATTCCCGCCATATTTAGTTCACTTTAGCCGTGGAAATGTACAGCGGTTTTCCTACTTTCCTGTTGCAGAGATATTCCATGTATCACATATTGTAGCCGACGTGCTATTACTCATATCTCATTACTGTTTATAAACTGTGCTGTTGCGATTTTCCGTCCGAAGACCCATTTGACGCAGCTCTTGACTCTGAGCACTATGGGACTTAATTTCTTTGGTCATCAGTCCCCTAGAACTTAGAACTACTTAAACCTAACTAACCTAAGGACATCACACACATCCATGCCCGAGGAAGGATTCGAACCTGCGACCGCGGTCGCGCGGTTCCAGACTGTAGCGCCTAGAACCGCATGGCCACTGCTGCCGGCTGAGGCAGCTCTCTACGCTAGCTTTTTCTGTGTAAGACCCCTGAGGAACCGTTCTCGTCTGTTAACTGCCTTCATGCCTACGTCTTCCTCTACAACGTTTAAGCCCATTCTTCCCTTCATTACCAAATTCATATCACTTAACGCCTGAGAATATCAACTCGTACCTTCTGTCAGTCAAGTTGTGCCGTAGATTTCTTTTTCCCCTAATTCGATTTAATAACTCTTCATTGCTTATTCGATATACAGATCTAGTCTTCATCATTCTTCTGTAGCGCAGCATTGCTTGTTACAACTCTCCAAATTCGACCACTGCTTTTGAAATCTGTACCGGAGCGATACCTTCGACAACTTGAATACCAGTCAGTGCTCTGCTCTTCGAACTAGCGGAAGTGCCTCATCGTATTAGACGACAGACCGTGGCCAGTGAATTTATGCTGAGGAGAATGTAAACTCCGGAGTCTACATTGATCAGAAATTTACTCTTTTACTCTTCGGACCGATAAACATTTCTCTCTTGAAACGCAAAGTGCAATACTGACAAATGGCCGCTCATAAACACCAACGCTTCTTTGCTATCCTCTTCACTAAATTAACTAACAACTAACCAAAAATACCTTTTTTCCGTTACTCGGTTTCTGACTATCCAAGTGCTCTAGAAAAAGGAAACGTAGAACTATGAACAATTCACTCAAGACGTGGTTGAAAAGTATACTGACGGGTGGAAATTAGCTGATCAGCTAAAGTACAACAGTCACACATCATCCCTCAGAATGTGTCAGTCAGTGTTTACTGTGTGAAACTAGCTCTGCACTTCTTGACACTGAGTTGCACTGCCCCACCTATTACACTCATCTCAGGAACGTAATGCAGAAGGCGGATCAGCTGCATATGTCCGTTACCAAATTAATTTTTTCTACATACCTCATGATGTGTTCCAACACATTGATCACTTCTTTCAGTCAACTTCTGCTTTATTTCTGTTCAATGCCTGTTCATTACTCATCTGATCTTCCGACCTAATATTCAACGTTTTGCTATAACAGGACATTCCGAAAGCCTGTTTCCTTCTTGATTGAACTATTTGTCACCCATGTTTCTCTTAAGTACAAGACAAATACGTTCAGCAAAAACTTCCTAAATCTTCAGTTATGGTAGATTTTAAAATGTTTCTTTTCTGAAGGAACAGATTCCTTTGATTGCCATCAACACTACATGCAAAGCACTCTCTGTCACCCAACATCGTTATAATAAATAAATGGTTTTAACACATTTCAAGAAAACACTCTCCAGAAGATCAAAGTACTGGAACCTAATTTATTACAAATCAAGTGCTGTATACAAATATATAAAGCATGTCGTGGTGCCTATCATCCCCATATAATATATAGTCTTGATCTGACAGAAGGCACAAACTACTGGCGGTGTGTGTTGTCAGTTGTCATTCAAGATGGGGACAAATGGTTGTCTATGTGACTTACATAGAAATATTAACCACCCAAACATTCAGTTTTGGTGAATTTGTGTTCTTGATATGAGGCATTTTCTTCCCAATCTTGTTGTCATTGCTGAAATATATATTTGTACTTTTTGTTTAGTGATATTTGCATTCTAACATGAAATAGTACCCACCAGTGGGAATGCTGTGGATGATCTTCATCCCTGTGTATTTTTGTGGTGATATTGTTTCGCCATTACTGAGTGGTAATCATGAGCAGAGAAATAAACTTTAGACTTCTTCTAAGCCAATAATATAATAGAAATATTTAAGGCCCCAATAACAATAACCCAAAAGGAGAAAAAAATACATTTTACTGAACATAAATTTCGTATTCACCATTTAAGAAGCAAGGAACATCGCAGCGCTGACCCTCCAAGCATCCGCCTTCAGGTTACAACCGAAAATACAAATAAACAAAGAGTATGGAATGCCTATCAGCCCTATAATGAAGTGTAAGAAGAGTCACACATTCTAAATCAATAAAAAATGTCTTCAGAATTCTTAGAGAAACACATACACTCAGTAATAATATAAAAATTATAAATACAACAAAGTCTGCACAGTATTTCAAAAACATAAAAATTCCTGCTTAATTTCTAATGAAAACCTTTATTGCTGTGTACCAGTACGTCCTACACCAGAGATAATGAATAATAACTCAGAAAAAACAATAAAATTTCTTTAACACACATTCTGAACTTGAACCCACTGGAATTCACACCATCGTACGTCTTCGTGAAATTCAACAACACGCTTCACAAGCAAACAGATTGCCCTAAAATGGAATCATACCTCTCTGGTTGCTAACTAAAGTAATTATTAGCAATTTACAAGACAGAATTCTGTATTCCAGCCACCACACCATCAGAAACACTGTTTACTACTAGAATATATGATACTATGGCACAAAAGCTGATATAATTTAGTTAAACCAACTGTTCAAGTGCTGCCAAGAAAATATGTTCATAGTTGAATATCAAAGAACGACAGCACAGACGTTTTAGACTTGACCGTTATATTAACGAAAAACAGGCACAAAATTTAAATTTATCAGAAACCTACCACAACACACATTGCCATAATGGCACCTCCTATCACCTCGCAGTTAACAAAACAGTAGCATTCCGATATATGTTTAATAGAGTAGTTCGCTCTCTGTAGTGTATAAAACCAAAGTGCGGAAAAAATAAAGCAAACAGACACCGCAAATCGTTGTAGCAACTTCACAGTCAAGAAACTGAAACTCTCAACAATGACGAAACAATTACAGAAGAAGAAAAACAAAAAGAAGGAGATCTTCCACGCAGCTCCATTACTGGATAATACTCTCAACAATGACAAAACAATTACAGAAGAAGAAAAACAAAAAGAAGGAGATCTTCCACGCAGCTCCATTACTGGATAATATTCCATATCAGATTGGAAACGTCTTTAAACCAAACGGTATAAATATATATTCTATAGCTGCAACAAAAGAAACTCATTACACTGTATGGGTGTATACAAAATACAGTGTTTTGGCTGTGACTATTTATACATAGGTCAGACAGGTATTGTGTGAGGCTAGACTCAAGGGACGCATTACAGGAAGAAGAAATGAAAAATAAGACTCATCAGTTGTAGCCACTCACCGGCATGAAACAAAACATCATGTTAATGACAAAGGCATACTTTTAATATACGAACACAAAAGAAAAACACCTCAGTCAATGCAAAATGGCAAAAATGACACCATTTACAAAATTATTAACTGCGTTTTTAGCCACAACCCGTCACCAACTCTTATACACACAGTTTGAGAGTATATATAAGCAGGTTACCAACAGGCGTACATGGGCAGATAATGATCCTTTATGAAGGTCACTGATAGGGAGTTCTGGTGTCAAATTACGTTATTGGTCGACTTGTAATCTGCGGTCACCTCAACTCTCCCTCTTTCCTGGAACCACCAGTAATTCGTCAATATCATCCTGTGGACACACATACCCTCCCTCTACCCTCCCTTCCCCGCCATCCTCTCCTCTCTACCCTGGACAAATGATATTCATACTACCACTATGGACCATCATCTTTTATAACTGGGGCACTTCATTCGGTGGACTCACTCTGGAAATATACAGAATATGAAAATGATCGGGCTGCGATTATTCGTCAATAAGAAACTATTGTAAATACGTTAAGTCACATCAGTTGAGGTGTATTTGTCAGTAACAATTTAATACTACCCGATTTTCGTCATTAGAATCACTGGCAGAGACCAAAGGTAGGCAGATACGTAACTACTCTCATTTTTTCACAGTTTCGTGTATTTTTTCCACGGTTTTTGAATATTTCCATCCTATCCACAATTTCATTTATTTTCCCACAATTTTTCTTATTCTTCCGAAATCTACATATTTTACCAAAATACACGAGTTCTGTCTCACTGCTCTGGACATCACATCAAAATCACGTCATGTAAAGTTGCGTCATGATGTCGCCTCTCATTGCATCACACTGTCGCGTCTATGTCACGTAAATTTTGCGTCGGCATCAGAATGGCCTCAGCCAATCACAGCGCAGCATGTGTCCAACAGTATCTGAATTGAAACTTCCTGGCAGATTAAAACTGTGTGCCCGACCGAGACTCGAACTCGGGATCTTAGCCTTTCGCGGGCAAGTGCTCTACCATCTGAGCTACCGAAGCACGACTCACACCCGGTACTCACAGCTTTACTTCTGCCAGTATCCGTCTCCTACCTTCCAAACTTTACAGAAGCTCTCCTGCGAACCTTGCAGAACTAGCACTCCTGAAAGAAAGGATATTACGGAGACATGGCTTAGCCACAGCCTGGGGGATGTTTCCAGAATGAGATATTTTCACTCTGCAGCGGAGTGTGCGCTCATATGAAACTTCCTGGCAGATTAAAAGTGTGTGCCCGACCGAAACTCGAACTCGCGACCTTTGCCTTTCTCATTCTGGAAACATCCCCCAGGCTGTGGCTAAGCCATGTCTCCGCAGTATCCTTTCTTTCAGGAGTGCTAGCTCTGCAAGGTTCGCAGGAGAGCTTCTGTAAAGTTTGGAAGGTAGGAGACGGATACTGGCAGAAGTAAGGCTGTGAGTACCGGCTCTGAGTCGTGCTTCGGTAGCTCAGATGGTAGAACACTTGCCCGCGAAAGGGAAAGGTCCCGAGTTCGAGTCTCGGTCGGGCACACAGTTTTAATCTGCCAGGAAGTTTCATATCAGCGAACACTTCGCTGCAGAGTGAAAATCTCTTTCTGGAAGTATCTGAATTATTTATCGTTGCTAAACCACGATTATATTACTAGTATGTACGTGTGATGTCTTAGCGTATGTCTCAGATATGACTCACGATATGTTAACGATGCCATAGAAAATTCTGTAAGCACTGCATTTTACCTGTCTTCAGCCAAAGACATTGTTGTTGTTGTTGTGGTCTTCAGTCCTGAGACTGGTTTGATGCAGCTCTCCATGCTACTCTATCCTGCCCAAGTTTCTTCATCTCCCAGTACCTACTGCAACCTACATCGTTCTGAATGTGCTTAGTGTATTCATCTCTTGGTTTCCCTCTACGATTTTTTCCCTCCACGCTGCCCTCCAGTGCTAAATTGGTGATCCCTTGATGCCTCAGAACATGTCCTACCAACCGGTCCCTTGGTGTTGTAAAGTTGTGCCACGATCTCCTCTTCTTCCCAATTCTATTCAAGGGATACCACACCACAATAGATAAATACTTGTTTAGCTGCCTCTACCTTACTGGACTGTGTTTCATCACAGGGTGTGTGTCAAAGCAAGATCATATTCGGAAACAATGACTTCATAGCAAAATTCTGAGGTTTTACGATTTCCCAGAAAAGATACTGTGTGTGTGTAGGTTTGTTTTTGTAAGAATTAGCAAAGCGCTACAAAATATGCAACTGGAGAGAGCTGACCAATATCTGCAGCCAACCCTACAGCAAGGTGTGTTACGTGCAAGAGAGAGGGGCGCCTCTAGCACTGACGTTCAGAGTGTAGCTGTGACTGTGAACACAGTGTTAGGAATGACTGAGAAATTTATGTTATTTCAGTTGTAATCGTGCACGGTCCGGTTGCTGGCACAAAAAGACACTGCTGGTGCTTTATGAAGCATTCAGCGAGGATCCTCCCATTCACAGTAATAGTGACAAACAGGTCCCAGCACGTCGGAGGAAATATGTGGCGTGCATTGTAAACAAGAGTCAGGCACTCCCCTCTCACTTTTCTCTCTCTGGAGTAGTATGAATGAAAATCCTCAACGATTCAGATTTCCAATTTGGTGCTTATACACAAGAGGTGTTAGACGCCATCAGCCAAAATTCCCAGGTGGAGTCAATTGCGTTATGAATACGCTACTCAAACAAACAAAAACCTGCAATATTATTATTACATACAGCATTACTAGAAAACTCACATGTTTGCTACAGAACATTGCAATTAACCTATTTTCGACAGAACACTCTGCAATATTTAAAAAAAACATGTTATTGCTATGAAAAACTTATCTGTGCATTAATAACGAGTGGCACGGTGTATTTGCTATATGCATTAGTAGGGGAAAGCTAATGCATTATTTCTAACACTATGTTACTAACGCTATATTTATACAAGTAAACCCTGCAATATTATTAGTTTGTGACAGTCCTATAAGTCTCTTAAATAACAATGGAATAAACCGTGTACGTCCTTCCACAACACACTGCCATAAATAGTTACAGTTGCTCAGTATTATAAGTGCATTAATTATTACGAAAATACATTTCTTAATATATCTTCTGTAAGCACACTGACGAAGCTCTCAACCCTTCATTTCTATGATCATAATTACAGATAACCTACCACTAACAGAATTCAACTTGAGAACAACATAAGCACACTGGCTAGGGGGAGAAAACAAAGTTCTACACATACTTGATAAATCACCTCTTCTCGATAATTCGAGTGAAAAGTGCTACATTTTTTAGAATTGCAACATATGCAGTTTGAACATAAGCAGTCACTAGCCCAAGGGAGTGCCACCAGTTCATTGGCTTCAAGTACTCACAGGAAATCTTCGTACATGTCAGAAAATCCCCACCCTGTGTGTGATTCGGAATAATAAATGAATTCCTTCCCGTTCCTTTCCCCCTACGACTAGTAAAAAAGCAGTAGATGAGCAGGGTCCATTTACTGGCAGCATCGCAGGAAGCCAGTGCTTCAAAAGGTGGCTCAAAAATGATCAAATGTCTATGAAATATTGTGGGACTTAACTGCTAAGGTCAGCGGTCCCTAAGCTTACACATTACGTGACCTAAATTATCCTAAGGCCAAACACACACACCCATGCCGGAGGGAGGACTCGAACCTCCGCCGGGACCAGCCGCACTGTCCATGACTGCAGCGCCCTAGACCGCTCGGCTAATCCCACGCGGCGACAAGGTGGCCAGTACTTCTGAAAACGTGTAGTAGTCAGCAGACGCAGGCACGCATAAAAAGTTCTGAAAAGTTTTTCTAACTATACATGTCTCTAATGTTATTAAGTCGACTATACTAAGAAAAAACGCTCAGAGACAAGTAACGAGTAACTTGTGTCATGCTGACCATCATGATCAGCATATTAAACATGCGTTTTGGTTATATATGCAGTGGTAAACTATGATTCCTGTATAACAAGACAGATCTGCACAGAGTTTCGTATGAAAAAATTATAATAAAATAGTTATATTCAGCTGACGTTCTTTGTAAGGTTACTGGCGCCACTTCATAGCAGTTATTCACTTGTTGCTCGTGAGTGTGCCGTAACACACCCTTCACTAATTTAGCATAAGACATTTTTCCGAGCCGGCTAGGATGGCCGAGCGGTTCTAGGCACTACAGTCTGGAGCCGCGCGGCCGCTACGGTCGCAGGTTCGAATCCTGCCTCGGGCATTGGTGAGTGTGATGTCATTAGGTTGGTTAGGTTTAAGTAGTTCTAAGTTCTAGGGGACTAATGACCTCAGAAGTTAAGTCCCATAGTGCTCAGAGCCATTTGAACTATTTTTCCGAAACCAACAATGTAATGTTTGAGTTGTTGCCAGCAAGTGCGATCAATACCCTAGTATTATTTGAATTCAGAATGGACAGTGCCCTTTTCACAACAACACAATTGAAAACTGACATTCGCAGGTGACTACATGCATTTCACGTAACATGAGTGAAGTTAGGACTCATGCGGACAGACGTTTTCCTCGCTCGCTCCGTTTCTGTGAGTGGCAGATGGTATCATACGAAGTACTGTTTTAAAATAAATTGAGGAGGTGCTACGATCATGTGATACTCTTATAAGAAATAAGCGAACTAGAGTTTAGACAAACATTAAAAAAACACAATGTATCTACGCAAATGTGTATGGCTAATATTTGTTTACAAATACTCATATACGTAGGTAACACTGGTCTGACATTAAAATAGACTTCCGTCGATGAACTACAATAAAGCTCACATCTATTAATCCAATGTGGTAAGTGTCTAAGAATGGCGAGAATATCACATATTACTTTCATAACACTCACGAAGAAAATTCTAAACATGTCGTGCATGTGATAAATAATAATAGATTCCATGGGTAATGGTAAGTATTTATTTACAACACCATACTGACATTAGCGCTGCATGGTGGTACCAGAACAGTTTTCCATACATACAGCTATCTGTTGCAGAGTTACAGCATTACCTTAGCAACACTTGTGGGATGGCTCTGGTTCTGACAGCCATAGCTACTTGTGCACAGTAGAAATTGTTTCGCAGTCATGGTTGTACAGTATGAGGCGTCAGTAACATGGTAAACAGATTGTTTTCAGTTATCTGACACTGGATTCCACCATTAGATCATTTCAAAACAATGGAAAGTATCACTGTCTGTTTTATCAATTTATACATTAAATATTTAAAACTATAATGATACAACGCATGGTTTTGTAAACCATTATATGTTGTGGTTGTCCTTTTTAAGAAGAATATCGAGGTATGGTATTATATCCCATAATTGCCGAATTTTACGTTAAAATTACAGTCTCCCACAACACGCACCCATCCAGTTAAAATATGAAGCTATGTGTTCTAATTTTATGAGACATAACCAGAAAAGACGACGTAATTTAAAAAAATGTTCACATGTGTGTAAATTCCTAGGGGCCCAAACTGCTGGGGTCGTCGGTCCCTAGACTTACACACTACTTAAACTAACTTATGCTAAGGACAACACACACACCCATGTCCGAGGGAGGACTCGAATCTCTGGCGGGATTGGCTTCGCAGTCTGTGACATGGCGCCTAAAACGACGCGGTCACTCCACGCGGCACGACGTAATCACGCGGTAAACACGTAAGGTAATGTTACTTCCCGAAAGAAAAGTTATTGAACGACATTGGTAAAACATATATAAACTCGACACATTGACTCCTTCACATATCAGGAAAGAATAATTTGTTCTACTTACTTATGAGCAAGACAGTCAGATGTCTGAAGGTGTATAGCAGTTTTGTGCATTCCCAGATTTAGTCGCTAGAATTTTCAGTATTCTTAACACTAGCAACAAAACTTCTGGAATGGCATTGTATCCCATACTGATTTCCCTGCTGTTGATACATGATCTTTCACCAAGTATTGCTATTTGGTTGTTCATGCAATCATAATTAATTAATTAAAACTACAAACATACAGGGGATAGTTTTATAACCAATTATCAGTGATAATTATCAGTAATTTATTTGCGCAACACTGTTCACTCTTGTTACTCTAATTCTCTGGCAGATACCGGTTTAGATCCTATGTCAAGTCTAGCTTAGTATTCGAAAATACTAATGACAAACACTGGAATGCTGCTTAACATAGCAAAGTGATCAGAATGCTTTTTACTGATGCTGATTATTCGTACTAGTTGTAGTAACAACGTTTGTGTAAAGGTCTGGTGACAACACTTCCAGTCACGTGATCTTTCGTTGGCTGTGTTGTGACATTAACACCCCCAGGGCCACGGCGCGGGGTACAGGTCCAGCAATGATGAGGACCAAGCTTCCGTTTTGTTTCAGAACATACTGTTACTCTGCACATCAAAAACACATCCTTACTGGTGTATGTTTATTAAAGTATCAGCTCCGATTTATATAAAAAAAATTTGTTCTCTGGTCTGGAGAGGTCGAGACTCTCCCAAGCCAATGCGTGAGGTAACCCATCTCTCTTTTTCATTTTCACTGTCTCCTCTCCCTTTTACTCCCACTGCTTCTACATCCATCCATCGCTCTTTCTCTTTTACTGTCACTGTCTCTCACTTACTGTCTCTATCACCTTTCTCTTTAGCTATTGTCTTAATCCATGTCCCTTCCTCTTTCACAGTCTCTTTGTCTCTTCCACTACCACTGTCTCACCTCTCTTTCTCTCCCACTGGCACTGTCTCCTCTCTCTTCCACGATCTCTTTATGTCTGTTACTGTCTTTCAACAGAAAAAGGACAAATATGTGCCCATGTCAAAAAAAAAAAAAATTCTGAGAAAGAAGGAATGAGAGTTGAGGTAGCTGGTTCCCCCCTTTTCTGTCAGAACCGTTTAAAAAGGAACACATTTTCGTTTATGTTCACCAACAGGAACATTTTTCCGCTGGTTCTCTTCTTTTCTCTGCTACAATAGGTTTGTTGCTAATTACGAAACGGATTATACTGTTCAGTAATGTTTTGACAGTTTATTAATACACTTCGGCAAATGAACATACTTTCACCCAGACTTAAACAACCAATTAGTATGTGCAGTATATGGTTAACGCAAAATCGTTTGCTTTACTTTTGTGGATATTTGTTCATCGACAGCTGTTCATCTAGAAGAGTAAAATAGTTACTGGCTTTATACATTTAATTTTTGACATTTTACGATTTTTTCACGCACGTTATGATCCTTTTTAGCCTATTTTTTTGTCAGTGGAATACAATATATTCATATGAATGTGAAGTGCCTACTCTACAGGGAGAGCGTGATATAAAGTGTTATTGGTGAAAAGATGTTGACTAAAGACATGGTTTGGTAACTTCAGTACGCTTTCAATGGGCGTAGAAGCTTTGCATGTGTTCACTGCGTCAGTTTAAACTACATTTTCACTTCACACTGGGTGTTACGTGCATAAGTATAGTAAGTTTGAACCTCTAGAGCTCTCTAGCGGAAGACGATATGGAAAAAGGTTTCGACATTCATTGAGAATATCATCTTAAGAAGATATGTAAAAATTTCGACGATCTGCTGTGAACAGAAATTATAGACAAGGCCATCCCAACAGCTGGTACTTCTCGTATGCTAGGAACCTCATATTCAGGAGTTTTCTCAGAAACCACCCGTGAACAAAGGGTACTTTTACAAATCGCTTAGCGTCAAACTCAAACCACACCTAACGCAAGAGATCCAACCGATTTGCTCAATTTGCCTGTGCTGGCAGAAGTGTGTAATGTCTACATTTTGACCCTGTACTCGTTGGATAGCTACAGGATACCCGTTCTTCCGACAAGTATAAAAAAGTCGGTAAGCAAAAGGCTGTTCGGAACACATGACCTCTTAGCTCTGTGATCAGTAGAGGCCGAGATACGATCTCCTGAATAATCACATTTTCGTGCTCAGCCTTTTGGAGCATGCTGGCACTGAACACTGTCGCACACGGACCAGTGTCCTCTATGATAGATACTCATTACGACCACGTCATATGGTACGGAATTTTTTCACGTATGTTAGCTTATTTTAATGTATTCCAAACTTTACATGTCGGCATGGGGAATGAAGGCGATCCCCGTGTGAGGCTGCTGGAGACTGTCTGGTTTGAATAAACCAGTATCAGAGCAAAGTTCATTACTACCCACAACACTGGAATGTCTGCACAAAAAATGTTACACAAGGACTTTATTACGTGAATTAATTGTTGGTCCTTGTGAAATACCACTCGAGTTCGATCAACTTCACGTAAAAACTCTATAATCTGCTGCATATGGGGAAGCTGAACAGCCTATTCGTTTCCTCAATGCCAGAGCTGCGCGTATTGCCACTATTGTTGTTGTCATGTCTGTGGCTGACAGCTGCATTGGTTGTAGGCAGATGCTGCGATCAGCGCAGCCGGTCATCAGGTAGATCAAAGGATGTCGCTACATAGTCCATGAAAGAAGCCCGTCCGCGATGTGTCTGGGTTTTCCATTAGTCAGTTTCGTGTCCAGCAGTGCACATGATGCCAGAGTAGTCTCTCCAACTGTCCAGAAGAGAACTGCCTTCGTTCTGTGCGGCAACCATCAAAATCCATGGCGTTCAGTCTGACAAATGGCCGTAATTGCCAGTTCTGGCCAAGCCAGTTACTACTGTGCTGGACTCCCACAACACATGTAGTCAAACAACATCCTCCACTGGATAATCCTCCATCCCAAAAATCACCGAGCTCGCAGGCTGCACACGTCGGAAGCCATAGGTGTAGGAGCATGTCAGTGCAATATGCAAAGAAGGCGGCCTGTGTGTGGTGCCATAGGGTTGTGTGCGCCAAGAGGATGGACACACGGTTCTAGGATGGCCAGAAAATGAATAAATCCTGTTGGCTCATAGTCAGAACATCGACAAGCATATTGTACTTGGATCACTTCAATTTGCGAGATATCCATGTGAAGGTGATCTGCATGTAAACATGCTGGTCTTCTCCGAAGCTGTTGATCATCGTATATGGATCAGAGACATGTGCCACCTCATTTACTCCCAAATCAATAAACAGAAGTGTAAAAATAATCACATTTGCTTCAGGTGTCTAAATTTCTTCCCGGAGGAAAGTATTTAAAAAGGCAGCTGGTTCATTATGAATTCAAGGAACATTGTATGCGGCAGCGTGCCAAATTTCATGCTCATATGATTGAAGTCTTTACCGCTTTGAGTGTTGTCGGGGATAATCTTGCGGTTTGATTGCTCATTGACCTCGAAAAACTCTCGTAGGATGTTGCTAGGCTTTACAGCAACAACATACCCATGACCGAATCGGATGAGTATAAAAAATTATACAATGATGTGGTTAGCTGTCATATTTGTGGGCTGCTGTTAGATAGAAAAGCTGAAAATTCTGTGGAGATCATTGTCATCTTACGGGGAAGTTCCGCGGTGCAGCTCACAAAGCAAGAAATTTAAAGTATAAGTGACCACAACACATACCCGTTTTCTTCCATAATGTAAATGGGGGACGGTCACTTCCTAGCTGAACAATTGGCTAATTTCGGCTGGGAGAAAAATCAAATCAGTGCCCTGCCTGAGAGTGCTGAGAAATATATTTCAGTCTTCAAACGAATGACCCCAAAAATTACGCTACACCTCCTTGACACGCTACGTTTTACGTAGGCGCCACTCCAGAAACTCTACATCGGTAGGATATGCATATCACCCAATCTGCACACCCCAATGAAAAACGTTTTCACTTGTGACTAGGAAAGGAGTTTTCCATTATGAGTATCTGGATGGTAAGGTGAAACCAGGCTACCTGACATACCTGCATACACCACTACTCTCACAGGCAGTGCCGTAACCTGTGCAGAATATGAGCATGCTGTGAATGATTGGCGGGAATTCAACATTCTCAGTTTGGGTGAATGCGCAAGACTGTACATGGACATTGTGAAAGTTAAGTAAATAAATAAAAATAGGTCTGAAATACTGTTAACTGATTGTAAGATCTGAGCTATAGTAACGAATGAACTGTCGTAGTGAAACTTGTAGTGTCGTAATGAAAAATTAAAGCTGCACTGTAATAATAATTAATTGTCGTAATGTTAAGTGAAGTCTTCCATACTGTAGAAGCTAACAATCAGGCTGCAAGAATTTTGAACAGATTAAACTGCATGAATGAACTTGTACATGAAACCTAGAGTAATTGGCTTTGCAAAATTAGTCACAAAACTGTCTCTGATAATGTAAGTTGGTCCCAATGGAATAAATAAAAAAAATCATAATCTTTTCTCCTTACCTCTATTCTGCGCAAATCCGGATAACGCTTTGCAGTACTGCTCTGTCTTGCGCGCCGCTATGCCAAAGCTGTAAATTACTGTATGTACACAGGGACACTCGAGAGGTGCAATGAGTTGTCTGTTAATTGGAAATCCAAATGTTTCTCGAACACACTTGGTTGCATGGTCCATTAAAAACTGTAAGCTACATGTTGGTAAGAAAATGAAATATGCTCATAAACGACAACACTTTCTCGTATATTGAGTAAAAGTGCCCAAGGCAGATTTTAATTTTAGTGACCTTCTTGAGATCCAAACAATACGTTTTCCTAACTCTCAAATCTAATAACTTGCAGTACAATAACCAAGTTGGTCCGATGGCGCAGCAATAGTGAAAAGAAAGTAACATCGTTATAACATTTACCTGATATCCCATTACACTTCGTCCTTCACAGGAAATTCATTGATAAATTGAGACTTTAAATTTCAAATATAATATTGCCATTGCCTCCTCACTCTAACACAGGTTAACATTACCACTGTATCCTTGCGCAGCTCAGCGATACTGGCTTAACTTCTGCGACATAGCTTACCACATCGCTGTTCGCTCATAATCGATTCAGATACCAAAAATTCAGATACCGAAATTAAACATGACACCTATCAACTGACGTGCACTTGCTTGCAGGTGTTTTTGAAAAGTTCCGAAATGCATGCATGTATGCTTGACCAAGTACTCTGTGGACCCCACCTCTTATTACAGAGCACGTGGGATGTCCTGTGACGCAATGCCTAAGAAAACTAGAAGTAGCATAGGACTTTTAACTAAAGCTGATATGCTTCTTTCCTTCGAGCTAAGGGATCCATGGAGGACTTTGGCAGTGTGTCCATAGACATGCCAAGGCAAATATGGATGCGATGTTCAACGCATTCCATGATTCAAGTTATATTCCATATTTGGATGTGAATAACTTGTATGTGCACTTCGTGAAGCAGCCACTTCTGGTAGAAGCAGACCGCATACACCCTGTTAGTATGCATGAAATGACAAGCGACTTGCACTTATGTCCAGAGCAAGAAGTTCTGCAAGGAAGCACTATCCCTAAACTGATGACCACTGTTGGACACAAGCACAGGTACATAATTCATTGTCGTAATGTCCAGCAATGTCTCCGGTTAGGAATAGAGCTAGTTAGAATCACTTATGCTGTCTCTCTCTCAATCAGTCCCCCTTGTTGAAGGAGAATATTGAATTAAATACTGATAAGAGCGCGGATTGAGTAGGCATCCTTCCTCTTTAACACCTTCATAGTAAGAAGCACGGAATCTTGTATACATGTCACATGCTAGACTGTATACATTCTGGTCGCAGTGTGGCAGTAAATTGTCATACGGATAGAATTCTAAATTCAAGTAGACTCCGGCATTAGTTAAATTACAGTTGTAAAATACGGTGGAATCATTTGCTAAATTCACCCTTCTGTTGGTCTGGAATACATATGGTGAATCTTGGTGCTTCCAGCAGCACTGGGGTTTTATCGCCCATGTCTCTTCAAAATAGCTCTGACCACTATAGGAATTAACATCTG
This sequence comes from Schistocerca gregaria, assembly GCF_023897955.1. Taxonomy (NCBI): domain Eukaryota; kingdom Metazoa; phylum Arthropoda; class Insecta; order Orthoptera; family Acrididae; genus Schistocerca; species Schistocerca gregaria. The sequence goes on along the minus strand of NC_064922.1, from coordinate 91,471,457 downwards.
AGGTCATCAGTCCCCTAGAACTTAGAACTACTTAAACCTAACTAACCTAGGGCACCACACACATTCCAACCTGCGACCGTAGCGGTCGTGCAGTTCCAGACTGAAGCACCTAGAACCACTCGGCCACACCGGCCGGCCCCATGTCTGTTGCGTGTTGGTTTCGCCACATGTTGAAGACACTCACCACAGCACTCTTCGAACACGAGACAAGTGTGGAATTTCTGTGATGCTTGTGCTGAGCCTCCAGATCATCAAAATCTGCTGTCAGTTAAACTTAGATAGTTCGTGCGCCTTTCTTATTCCGCACAGATGCAAACATGCACTCTAGAGGATGCTGATATCACCTACATAGGTGTACATCGATAGTAGGTCGGTGGCCATAATATTTTGCCTGATCGGTTTGCAGGAGATAAATGACACGTCACGAACACTTAGAAAAATGAGTTATACGGATGTGGTAATCGGAATTTGTGGTAGGACTTTTAATGTAACCACTAGCTACTTGCAGGGTGTGTGTGACACCACATGTGCCTTTTAATATCTACATCTAGATGATTACTCTGCAATTCACATTTAAGTGCTTGGAAGGGGGTTCATCGAACCACATTAATACTATCTCTCTACCATTCCACTCCCGAACAGCGCGCGGGAAAAACGAACACCTAAACGTTTCTGTTCGAGCTCTGATTTCTCTTATTTTATTTTGATGATCATTCCTACTTATTTAGCTTGGGCTCAACAAAATATTTTCGCATTCGGAAGAGAAAGTTAGTGACTGAAATTTCGTAAATAGATCTCGCCGCAACGAAAAACGTCTTTGCTTTAATGACTTGCATCCCAACTCGCGTATCATATCTGCCACACTCTCTCCCCTATTACGTGATAATACAAAACGAGCTGCCCTTTTTTGCACCCTTTCGATGTCCTCCGTCAATCCCACCTGGTAAGGATCCCACACCGCGCAGCAATATTCTAACAAGAGGACGAAGGAGTGTAGTGTAAGCTGTCTTTTCAGTGGACTTGATGCATCTTCTAAGTGTCCTGCCAATGAAACGTAACCTTTGGCTCGCCTTCCCGACAATATTATCTATGTGGTCCTTCCAACTGAAGTTGTTCGTAATTTTAACACCCAGATACTTAGTTGAATTGACAGCCTCGAGAATTGTACTATTTATCGAGTAATTGAATTCCAATGGATTTCTTTTGGAACTCGTGTGGATCACCTCACACTCTTCGTTATTTAGACTCAACTGCCACCTGTCACACCATACAGCAATACTTTTCTAAATATGTCCTAGCCAGGGGATGCTGGTATCACCTACATAGGTGTACATCGATAGTAGGTCGGTGGCCATAATATTTTGGCCGACCGGTGTACAGGAGATGAATGACACCACACGAACACTCAGAAATATGCGTTGTAGAGAAGTGGTAATCGAAATTTGTGGTAGGACTTTTAATGTAACCACCAGCTCCTTGGAGGGTGTGTGTGACACTACATGTGCGTTTTAATAGCAGGAAGATTGACGTTGTAGGGAGCGGCACAGTGTCAACGGGGCACAACAGCAGCGGGCTGCCATCGGCCTCGAGAGGTCGAGCGCAGCTCGAGGCCGGCAGCGCTCTCTAGACGCCGGCGGTGGGCCCAGGTGACGGCGGCGGTGACTGGGCGGCGGGTGAATAATGCAGGCCGCTACAGGGGCGGCGCAGCCGGAGCGCAAAACGCGGGCCAGTGAGTGCTGCGCCGTGTCTGCCGCGCGCCGCCCACGCCAGCCTGAAACATGCACACCGCGTGCTGGCACGGGGCCACGAGCGCACGCTGCCTTCCCAGCTGCATCACCGGCGGCTGCTCCACTCATCGATGAATATGCACAAGGGGCTGCGCTTTGCTCATTCTTTCGTCGCCTTACAGCGGTTGGCTCCTTAAGGTATAGTCGTGGACAAAACGAGCGAGACCCCTCGCCTTTTCGTTATGCTGATCCGCACAGCTTTGAAGTCTGCTACACAGCATAGCAGGCAAGGCGACGACTATGCAAGTTCGCTCAGCTGATGTGCTGAGATAGCTAGCAGTGGAGAAACTCGCGCTTCGAAGACGCCACGGCATCGTCTGCCACCACTTCGTGAAAAACTAAATACCTGAAATATAAGCCAATGTGTTGTATTCGCATATCTGTGACTACGACTTGGATCTAAAGTCTGGTTATGGATAGTACGTATGCTCAGATTGCGAATCTAACATCATGAAAATAGACAAGGGGAAATGAATTAGGCGTCCTTCCTCTTCCGTAACTGCGCAGAAAATCATTCACCAGAAGTGAATAACTTTTTAGTAACACTAGATGATGTTAATAGCTTGCCGGCGCAGGTTAGCCGTGCGCTCAACGGCGTCATATCGTTGACCGCGCGGCTCCTTGCACCGTCAGTTCGAATTCTTCCCCGGGCATGGATGTGTGTTAGGTTCGGTAGGTTGAAGTTGTACTACATCTAGCGGACTGATGACCTAAGCAGTTTGGTGGCATAGTTCGTAGACTTATTTTCTGACCTTTCGCTTAAATTTTCTTTACATAAACAGCCGTATCTTTAGATTGTGTTGAAGTAGCTCACTTTTTACACCACCAAGGGACCGTACACCGCAGGAAGTGCCACACATTTCTTCTTATTATGTCCACCCGTACTCGAGGTAAACGGGTTTTAAGGGTTGGGTAGACAGACAGACGTTCGAGAAACTGAGACTAGTAGGGTTCCATTTTTACCGATTTACGTGACGAAATCCTAACAACTACAATAGCTCACATTTACTGAAGATGAGGGCCGTATAATAATTTCCCCTACTCTTTATTCGAAATGTTCCAGTTTCAGTCGATACATCAGTATATTAATCGTAGCTACGCTTCCGATCCAAATCACGTTTACAGGAATGCAAATAAAATCAATTTGCCTACACACGTGGTAATTCAGATCCAACTATTAATGCCACCGCGCTTTAGATGTGCGAGCATTCCCATTGCTAGCTACTTTAAGGAACACTTCGGCTAATGAACGTTTTCTGGCTGTGGTACGTCTAATTGAGAATTAGAAACATTGTAGCATACGTTTCGCAGCTACGTCGCAGTTTATTTCATTGGGTGTATGCAGAATTATCCTACTAAATTTACTCGCTAGTAAGAGTTTTTTGTTATTTCGATGAACATCCCGAATGATTGTCACATAAGATGTGACATAAAGGTAGAACATTCATGTTTTTGAGTCCAGAAAGCTCTTTGCAACAGAAACTGCTGATAATTTTGCCATTTTCATTGCGAAATTGCCGGTTTATTCATGTCTGGGGTAATAATAGAGGGCTATTTGCCTGGGTTGTCTGCTAGCCTAGTGAAAGGTGTTTGCTACTGCAAGAGAGGTCTGGTTTGTTTTCAATTATAATCTCGATGGAGGCAGATAGACTATCAGTAAGGAAATTTTAAGAAATTTTCGCACCCCCAATACGTTTTATTGCTACCTTTATTCTGTGCCGGCGCCCCGTGGATGTCGATATGAAACTCTTGTAGAATTTCATACTTGTTACTGCCTACTTTTTCCGATTCTGTCAAGAATTTAATTGACTGAAGTGTGGCACTAAATGATTTTTAACTGAATTTCGTTATGAATCTCACGCATTCCTAAAGTTGCACACTTTCATGTTAGGCCAGCGAAGGTAATCCAGTATGACTGGTCTGAACGTTGACACAGACCATTTCGAGGCCGAATGCGCATAATATTTTCCTAATTTGTAACGATTTGGGATACTTTGTCCTACTAAAACAGTTATGTTATCTCGATAAGCTGAAACTCATTTTTATTAGTACAGTTCATACTAATTAGCGTTTCTTCTTTCATTTATATCTTATATTTAGGTGTTGTGGTTAAGACACTAATCAGCATTGATACAGTCTTACACATGGTTGAAAACAGTCTGACAAATTTCGGATAGTTTTTCAGTTTCACGCCTGTGGTAGCACTTCGTCGCCTTGCCTGTTATGCTGTGTAGCAGACTTTAAAACTGTGTGGAACAGCATAACGAAAAGGCGAGGGGTCTTGCTCGTTTTATCCATGACAGTTCATGAGCACTGGTACTGATCTCTTCACAAAGACCCAAGTCAAGTTAGTCAAGGCAAAGAAAATCCGACATGTAAGCGCCAACAACAAGAAGCTGACATCACTCTCTGTGACACACCACTAATACTGAGTGACATTTGGACACTTAACCAAACTGGCGCTGTCACCATCAACAACTGAAAGGTGAAGCTAGGTGGCGACATGACCTCACTTATTCATTTTATTATTTATTTATTTGTTTATTTATTGTTCCGTGGGACCAAATTAAGGAGAAGTCTCGATGGTCATTAAACGAGCCAATACATGAAATTATAACACGATAGTAGAAACAGATAAAATGAAATAAATATAAGAAACATATTCAGGCGACAATTCGTTAGTTTAAATAAAGAAAATCAACAATGTAACACTGGAATTTGCTTAATTTTTCAGCTCTTCCAGGAGCTCCTCGACAGAATAGAAGGAGTGAGCCATGAGGAAACTCTTCAGTTCAGACTTAAAAGTGTTTGGGCTACTGCTAAGATTTTTCAATTCTTGTGGTAGCTTATTGAAAATGGATACAGCAGAATAATGCACTCCTTTCTGCACAAGAGTCAAGGAACTGCATTCCACATGCAGATTTGATTTCTGCCTAGTCTTAACTGAGTGAAAGCTGCTAACTCTTGGGAATAAACTAATATTGCTAACAACAAACGACATTAAAGATAATATATACTGCGAGGGCAATGTCAGAATTCCCAGACTATTGAATAGGGGCCGACAAGAGGTTCTCGAACTTACACCACACACAGCTCAAACAGCCCGTTTTAGAGCCAAAAATACCCTTTTTGAATCAGAAGAATTACCCCAAAAAATAATACCATATGACAAAAAAAAAAAAATGTTCAAATGGCACTGAGCACTATGGGACTCAACCGCTAAGGTCATCAGTCCCCTAGAACTTAGAACTACTTGAACCTAACTAACCTAAGGACATCACACACATCCATGCCCGAGGCAGGATTCGAACCCGCGACCGTAGCTGTCGCGCGGTTCAAGACTGCACCTAGAACCGCTCGGCCACTTCGGTCGGCACCATATGACATATACGTATGAAAATATGTGAAGTAGATTTATTTTCGTGTTGAACTGTCACTTATTTCAGATACTGTTCTAATGGTAAATAAAGCAGCATTTAGTTTCTGAACACTAGGCAATCATTCATAAGAGGAGTATGTGAATACGCTAAGGGCCCTCCCAAGAAATGTAGCTAGATTGGAAACAAGAATAGATATTGATCGAGCAAATGAATTCAAAAGAGTGTAAGTCCTACATTCGAGACTAGTAGAGCAAAGAGATCCATATAACCTCGTACGTATTACAGAATACAACTGACAAGGGACGTCTAACAACTGAATGCTCCCAAATATACGCACAGCGAAAGAATAAATACATACACCCAGTAAAAACTGTAGCACGATATACAACAGTCCTCTCTGCACCACCCCTACCCCTCCCGTAATCACTATTGACAAAAGTGAAAGCTCAACTAACAGCCGATATTATGCTGTCAAACAACTCCTGTACATAGCGAATTTTGGTCTTACTAACCATGCTGTACCGTGGACGTGATCTACTCTCAATGAGAGCGGCAAGAGAAGTGCTGTGAGTAGCTAAGTCAACTTTGTTTTGCTTTTATTGACCTTGATTGAGCGTTTGATTTAGTGAACAGAGATGGGCTCTTCAGGCTGTTGCAGAAGATTCTATGCCCACCTAAACTTTTGCAAATAACTGTCACTTTTGATGAAAAAGTTCAAGCAGCAGTCTGCTTCAACGGTAACAATCGATGCAGCTCTGGTAGCAAACACAAAAGATGAGCTGCAGTATCTAATTATCACTTCTTATGAAAAATTTGGTCTTAACATCAGCCTCCAAAAGTCTAAGATCCTGGCGTAGGGCACCATCAGCCTTCCATCCACCAGAATTGGACAATCTACCTGCAAATGTTCGTTCCACTGACATTTAAATTTTTTTTTTCTTGATGAAGAAATGAGCAGTTTCATAGTGAATGAGCAAAAGATTGTTAGTCTAATAGTTGCAGAAACAACATCACCATCATCCAGACAGACTTTATGGAGTGATTCCAGCGTTAATGATTTGACGAAATTTATGGGCTTATGTTGTGGATGGGGCTTCATCATAAGCCAAGAATGGAGGATTACTGGCGCTGGAATCCACTTTACAAAAACCAGGTGTCACAAAATACGTTTGATTTGTGTACATTTTTGCGACAATGAAAACATAGATCAACACTTTAAGATATGGCAACTGTCTTGCCACGGCGGTTCCCGTGAGATCACCGAAGTTAAGCGTTGTGAGGTGTGGCCGGCACTTGGATGGGTGACCATATAGCCGCCATGCACTGTTGCACTCGGGGTGCACTCAGCCTCGTGATGCCAATTGAGGAGCTACTCGACCGAATAGTAGCGCCTCCGGTCACAGAAAACCATCATAACGACCGGGAGAGCGGTGTGCTGACCACACGCCCCTCCTATCCGCATCCTCAGATCCGCTTCCTCAGCTGAGGATGACACGGCGGTCGGATGGTCCCGATGGACCACTTGTGGCCTTTAGACGGAGTGCTTAAGGTATGAAAATTAGGAAGCATGTGAATCGTCTGAACACAAAATTCCAGGAAGCTTTCATTCTACGATTTCGTCAATACATTCCTGGAAAACGTTTTAAAAACGGAGTGAAATTATTCACAATGTGTGTTGTAGGTGGATATACTTGGAATGTTAAAGTGTATTGTGGGAAAGAAGTTAATGTTGTAGACATAACGACAGGGACTTAGAGTTAATGGATTCACTTTTAAATTCTGCAAGGACTCTGTAGATAACCTTTACGCTTATATGAACTTGGTGGACATTCTTCTAGAAGAAAAAACTCATCTGGTGAGAACAATCCACGCAAAAAGAAGGGGAAATCCGAAAACTATCATCACAAAAATTTGAGAAGGGGTAAATGGTAGTTCTACATCTACATCTACATCCATACTCCGCAAGCCACCTGACGGTGTGTGGCGGAGGGTGAGTGCAGAAAGCAACTCAAAGATTGGTGTTGGAAAGTGGCATGACAAGAGAGACGTCATTTTTTTTGACAACCAAACACGAACCTGAGCTTCTGGCAGTGAAAACAAGGAGAGGTGAAGTGAAGAAACCAAACGCAATTGTGTATTATAGTGCAGCCAAACCATTCCTATCAGATCAAAAGGAAACCTATGGCTCATGCTTGAGGAACTCTGTGAAGTGGTACTGCAAAGTGGTATTTCAATTACTATTCAATACAATTCTTTTAAATGCTCATACATTGTATGTTCAGATTACAAAACAAAAGATGGGCATCATTGCTTTCCACGAGCTATTGCAAACGCATTACTCTGGATTGATGATGCTCGGGAGACATCAATGAATGGCAATCACAGACTGGTTGAAACTTCAGTGAGAAGACGTTGTAACAGCTATTACCACAGACTCTCCAAAGCAGGTGGGCGAAAGCATGCTATCAAACGTGGCAAGCAGGTGTCACCGAAATGCCAAACTTGTCCTTAGAGTTTCATGTGAATCCACTGTCTTTTTGCAATGCACAAATGTGTAAAAATGTGTTTTTTATTTTGATCATTAAAGCAATTTCATAACAGCTATTTGGAGCTGTTATTTTACAATAACAACCTCTTCTTTAGATACATGAGTGAGCATCAGGAGAGATGCACATGGCCATATAAGGCTTCTAGTTGAATCGTAAGTTTAAAATGAGAAATGTGTATCATATTTGATCAGACCACAGATTGAAACCGATTTTTTACAATTTCATGCATAATCAGATACATTAACTTCAAGGTTTTAAAATAATGTGTAGAAGAAACGTCATGACCAAAATGAAACATTTACGAAAATGTTACCAGTGTTCAAAGTATTAATATGAAAATTTCATTCTGGAATAACAGTAATAGTGGAAGTACTCAGTATGAAAATGTGCTTGAGGAAGGATTGCCTGTTGGGGAGAACAGTTTTGGACTTTACAACAGTACAACCACTGGTGAACCCACGTATTTGGAAACAGAAGTGTATCTATGGTAGTACGAGAACAATTGACAGGAATAAAGGTCCACTGCCTCAGTAACTTACACATAAGTTGTGTGTCTTAAAACCATAAAAGAGCATAACGTTTTTCACAGACATTATTCAGAGTTCAAACCAATAATATGCCTCAGTATAGGGGACAGCCTAAAACATCTACTCAAATGTTAGTGGGACGTTTAACTACGGCTTCTGCGTTATTACAATAAGGGGCTGGACATCATATAATGCAAAAGGCAGATAAACTTATTTACAATAAATAATTATTTACAATACTTTACTTATTTAGAATAAAAAAATTCAAATTACCTCATGGGGCAACAGTTATTGACAAACTGGAGTATTTATAAACCTGTAGTGAAGGATAAGCATAAATCTTACAACCAGATCAATGTTGCGTTGTAGGGGATAATTGAAGCTAATGACAGTAAGACTTAAATGTGACCAATCTGTGGTCTGCGTGGCAACAGGTTTTCCCAACAGTTTCATAAGTGGATGTTGTGGTTGGCAGGAGAGCCAACCGTGTTTTTCTAAAGGAGGCCGAAATGCACGCGTCTCAGATCACGCAGGCTGGCGTGAGGTCTGGAACATGACAAGGGAATTAGAATTGATAAAAACGGACGTAGCTGGTGGAATACTTAACTTTAATACATTAATGACGAACGTCGCTCTTTATGGTACATGATTCACAATATCAATAGTACGCATACTGGCGCCTTGCTAGGTCGTAGCAAATAACGTAGCTGAAGGCTACGCTAACTATCGTCTCGGCAAATGAGAGCGTAGAAGTCAGTGAACCATCGCTAGCAAAGTCGGCTGTACAACTGGGGCGAGTGCTAGGAAGTCTCTCTAGACCTGCCGTGTGGCGGCGCTCGGTCTGCAATCACTGATAGTGGCGACACGCGGGTCGACGTATACTACCGGACCGCGGCCGATTTAAAGGCTACCACCTAGCAAGTGTGGTGTCTGGCGGTGACACCACAGTGGATACCAGTAAACAACATTTCTCATACGTTACCACTCAAGATTCGACATACCACAATATTGTCCAGTTGCAAAGTGATATGACGTTAAGTGTTCGTGGACCGTATGCGGCTATTGTAAGAGTTTCCCAGACATTACACAAATTGAATTTAAACTTGTTAACTGTAGAAAAAGTCTGCTCCAAGGTAGCTAACTGTTAGTGGAAACATTAGAGCATCAACTGCTAGTAGGCTTATTATACTGGGTGATCAAAAAGTCAATATAAATTTGAAAACTGAATAAATCACGGAATAATGTAGATAGAGAGGTACAAATTGACACAAATGCTTGGAATGACATGGGGTTTTATTAAAACCAAAAAATATAAATAAGTTCAAAAAATGTCCGACAGATGGCGCTTCATCTGATCAGAATAGCAATAATTACCATAACAGAGTAAGACAAAGCAAAGACGATGTTCTTTACACGAAGTGCTCTATATGTCCACCATCATTTCTCAAGAATAGCTGTAGTCGAGGAATAATGTTGTCAACAGCACTGTAAAGCATGTCCGGAGTTATGGTGAGGCATTGGCGTCGGATGTTGTCTTTCAGCATCCCTAGAGATGTCTGTCGGTCACGATACACTTGCGACTTCAGGTAACCCCAAAGCCAATAATCGCACGGACTGAGGTCTGGGGACCTGGGAGTCCAAGCATGACGAAAATGGCTGGCTGAGCATACGATCATCACCAAACGACGCGCGCAAGAGATCTTTCAAGCGTCTACTAATAATTTTTTTGGTTCTAATAAAATCCCATGTCATTCAAAGCATGTGTGTCAATTTTTACCTCTCTGTCTACACTATTCCGTGGTTTATTAAGTTTTCAAATTTATACTGACTTTTTGATCAACCAGTAAATCTTCCAGATGCACGACAGAAGTACAAAATATAAAATATAGGCTGAGAGAAATAAACAGACAAACTATAGAGAAGATACCCTGGTCCTATTCATAAACCTTCACATAAAGGAATGTAAAGAATACATTGAGTCCTTAGTCAGCTCACAAAATACGAAAATGATGATATCCAGAATGCAGCTCGTCTCAGCATTAGTTCACATGCATCATGTAAACAAACTTTCAGATACATCCAGCTACATAGGTAGGTTGGGAAAGAGACACACGAATTTGAGGTAACTAAAAACAAAACGGCTGGGGAAGTATAGCGGGCGGGGATATCACTACAAGGCACAGAAAATGCTATGTTATAAGGGTACAGAAGGTGTGTGGGGGGGGGGGGGGTGAGGGGGTGAGGGTATGGAGGAAAACGCGATGTCGCTAGGAAGAGGGGAAGAGAAGGAGGAGAAATGGCCGCACCATTACTGGAGGTGTGAAGGGAAAGCGAAGGCGTATGGGGAGGTGTATGGGGAGTAGGGGGATGAGACCTGGAATGGCCAGAAGCACGAGGAGGAAGAGGGGAGCACCGGAAGAGGGGAGGTGGTGGGTGAAAGCAACAGGCTAATGGCGCAAACACGTGTGCCTGATGAGGCGGCATTAAAAAAAAACACGTTTTTCAGCATTAAGCTACACCACATTTTTACATGAAGAAATCTTGACATTTGTACAACGAAAGACCAGATACAATGCAGCACAGCAAACAAGGTTTAAGAAGGCTTAGTTCAGATCGTCGTTACATACGGTACTTGTGTTAATTTCGAAACACCTAAAATGGGGTGACAGAGTGTTTCTCCAATTTAACATTTATGTGTATCGTAGTGAACCTCCTGATGACGTTCAGGAAACACTGAATTTGGAAGACGCTAGCCAGTCATCTTAGGTATTAGTTATCCACATAAAGAAACAACAGAGTCGCATCAAGACGACGCAAATTCCGATATGTAAGGACTGGAGTCGATAAGGAGTACTGCAGATCGGACTTCAGGCACCATGTGAAACGTCTAGGTAAGAAACAAGTGCATTTTAGTTTAATGGGAAACAGTTCAGGACATTTTTAAAAAGAGAGACACTGAAGGGTAACACAGTTTGTTAAACGTAGTTCAAAATTTGCAATCATTTTTAACCCTTATGAGTGTTGTTGAAAGAAAATAATGGAAATAAGTACTTCTAAATAGACAAACGCCCCGTGAACCATGAACCTTAGGAAGGCCGCAGCGATACAGATAGCCGTACCGTAGGTGCGACCACGATGGAGGGGTATCTGTTGAGAGGCCAGACATATGTGTGGTTCCTGGAGAATGGTAGCAGCCTTTTCAGTAGTTGAAGGGCCAACAGACTGCGTTATTGACTGATCTGGCCTTGTAACATTAACCAAAACGGTCTCGCTGAGCAGGTACTGCGAACGGCTGGAAGTAAAGGCCGTAATTTTTCCCGAGGGCATGCAGGTTTACTGTACCGTTAAATGATGACAGCGTCCTCTTAAGCAAAATATTCCGGAGGTAAAATAGTACCCCATTCGGATCTCCGGGCGGGGACTACTCAAGAGGACACCTATATCAGGAGAAACAAAACTGGCGTTCTGCGGCTCGGAGCGTGGAATGTCAGATCCCTTAATTGGGCAGGTAGGTTGAAAATTTGAAAAGGGAAATGGATGGGTTAAAGTTAGATACAGTGGATATTTGTGAAGTTCGGTGGCAGGAGGAACAAGACTTCTTGTCAGGTGAATACAGGGTTATAATTACAAAATCGAATAACGATAATGCAGAAGAATAAAAAAAAATAGGAGTGCGGTTAATCTACTACGAATAGCATAGTGAATGTATTATAGTAGACAAGATAGACACGAAGCCCATGCCTACCATAGTAGTACAAGTTTATATCCAAACTAGCTCCTCAGATGATGAAGAGGTTGAAGAAATGCGATAAGAGAAATTATTCAGATAGTGAAGGCTCTTGGCCACTAGCAAAATTATTAAGTATTCCTGACAAGAGCAAAAAGAACAGACAGGCAGCCTTGGAACTTCCCACTGCAAAATTGGATGAAGAGGTTGAAGAAATGCGATAAGAGAAATTATTCAGATAGTGAAGTCTCTTGGCCACTAGCAAAATTATTAAGTATTCCTGACAAGAGCAAAAAGAACAGACAGGCAGCCTTGGAACTTCCCGCTGCAAAATTGATTGTAAGTACTGTTCCCTACCCTTACCAGGTCCTCTTCCTTCCTAATATTAAATGTAAAATAAATCTGTTCTTTGGTGTTACTTTTGAATATAAAAACTGAAATTGATTTTTTCATCAAAAATAAAATATTTAGTGCAATCGATCTTTATTACTGTCTTCTTGACTGAAAAAGAGTAAATTATTAATTTTTAAGTAATGCGGTGGCGTCTCCGGAGTGCAGTCGAGGGCACCCAAAGTTAAAGTTCTTCTTAGCAGCCAGCGTAAGAAACAGCGTTTCAAGATCTGAGTCGTAATGTAGCTCTGAAAAATCCCTGACGCTGTTGTTGAAGAGCGAGTCAGACGGATACGTTTCTGAACAGCTATGACAGTCTGAGTCGGTAGGGCAAGTTCCACAAATTTTCGCTTTTCAAAAAAGAGAGTCTGCTCATTCCAAAAAACCGTGTTATTAATCAGGGATCGAACAGTACTACCTAGCATTCAAAATCCTAAGTCTTTTGCTTGCTTGCACTTTGTATCGTAATTTCTAGGAGAGGAAAGATGAACATAATATTCACTTCAGAAATGAGAAAAATTTTACCTTTAGAAATAACAATTATTATTTCATAAAACCGTTTTCCTCAGTGCTCAACTATTACAGTATATATTCAGTTACTTACAAGAGCGTATATTGACAAAAATTAATATTTTCTGATATCTCGCAGCAATGGCGGCTGTCGTTTCTTTTCTTAACGGTAGAAGTACACCCCCCTTGAAAATACGTCCTTCCATATTGAAGTCCACTAACAGGAAAAAAAATCATTAGTAAAGTCACTGAATACACAAGTGTGTTAAAAATCATGGAACGCTAACAAGCCGACGATGTTATTTACAATGCTGCGCTCTCTCAGGCGAAGGCGACAGTTCAGGTTCTTGGTTTTGGTTCTGTTTCATAATGTTTCACATGACAATTAAAATTTTAGTCTTGTCCTATCTAATATGCCCTTTTACAGTATTTTACTAGGGAATGAACTGAATATTATTATTCGAAAAAGTCTTTCGAGTCGCCGCAGCTCTCAGTATTTAGGTTTATGTCACAGTTTGCATTACACGTTATGAAGTGATACTATAAGGCAGACAAAAATTTAATAGTCATGCGGTCCTGGAATTCGATTGTAGGAAAAAGAACAGAAGGAAAATTAATAGGTGAACATGGAATGAAAGAGGAAGCCGCCTGGTAGAATTTTGCACAAACTTAATCATAAGTAACACTTGAAAGAAGGCGTATACGTGAATTAGGCCTGGAGACACTGCAAGGTTTCAGATAGATTATATAATGGTAGGACACAGATTTAAGAACCAGATTTTAAATTAAAAGACCTTGATCACAAATTTCTTGTTTATGAACTGTAGATTAAAACTGAAGAAACAGCAAAAAGGTGTAAATTTAAGGAGATGAGAAACAACCAGAGGTTGTAGGGAGTTTCAGAGAGAGCATTAGAAAGCGATTGACAAAAGCGGGGGAAATAAATACAGTACAGAAACAATGGGTAGCTTTGAGAGATGAAATACTGAAGGCAACAGAGAATCAAATAGGTAAAAAGACGAGGGATAGTAGAGATCCTTGTGTAACAGAAGAGATATTGAATTTAATTGATGAAAGGAGAAAATATAAAAATGCAGTAAATGAGGCACGTGAAACGGAATACGAACGTCTCAAAAATGAGATCGAGAGGAAGTGTAGAAAAGTTAAGCAGGACAAATGTAAGGATGTAGAGGCATACATCAGTAGGGGTAAAATAGATGCAGCCTACAGGAAAATTAAAGAGACCTTTGGAGAAAAGAGAACCACTTGCATGAATATCAAGAGCTCAGATGGAAAACCAGTTCTAAGCCAAGAAGGGAAAGCAGAAAATTGGAAGGAATGTATAGAGGGTCTATACCAGGGCGATGTACTTGAGGGCAATATTATGGAAAAGGAAGAGGGCGTAGATCACTATGAAATGGGAGTTATAATACTGTGTGAAGAATTTGACAGAGTACTGAAAGACCTAAGTCGAAACAAGTCCCCAGGAGTAGACAACATTCCATTAGAACTACTGATAGCCTTAGGAGAGCCAGCCATGATAAAACTCTACCAAGTGGTGAGCAAGATGTATGAGACAGGCGAAATATCTTCAGACTTCAAGAAGAATATAATGATTCAAATCCCAAAGAAAGTAGGTGTTCACCGGTGTGAAAATCACCGAACTATCAGTTTAATAAGTGACGGCTGCAAAACACTAATTCGAATTCCTTACAGACGAATGGAAAAACTGGTGAAGCCAACTTCGTGAAAGATCAGTTTGCATTCCGTAGAAATGTTGGAAGGCAGATTAAGAAAACGCAAACCTACGTTTCTAGCATTTGTAGACTTAGAGAAAGATTTTCACAGTGTTCACTTGAATACTCTCTTTCAATTTCCGAAGGTGGAGGGGTAAAATTCAGGGATCGAGAAGCTATTTACAATTTGTACAGTTATAAGAGTCGAGGGGCATGAAAGGGAAGCAGAGGCTGGGAAGGGAGTGAGATAGGGTTGTAGCCTATCCCCGATTTTATTCAATTTGTATACTGAGCAATCAGTAAAGGAAACGAAAGAAAAAATAGGAGTACGAATTAAAATCCATGTTGCTGTTGTTGTGGTCTTCAGTCCTGAGACTGGTTTGATGCAGCTCTTGTAAGGTTGCATGACCTCGGGAAAAATTACTGCTGTAGTTTCCCCTTGCTTTCAGCCGTTCGCAGTACCAGCACAGTAAGGCCATGAGGAAGAAATAGAAAAAGGTTTGCCGATGATATTGTAATTCTGTCAGGTACAGCAAAGGACCAGGAAGAGCCGTTGAATGAAATGGACAGTGTCTTGAAAGGAGGATATAAGATGAAAATCAACAAAAGAAAAACGAAAATAATGGAATGTCGTCGAATTCAGGTGATGCTGAGGAAACCACACTTGAATTTCACAGGAAGCGGCAGAATATTTATGTCAGCGTTATTAGCATTATTTGTATGCTCCTAAGTCGAATCGAATTTTGAATGGTTAGTTTTAAAAAAAGATATTCTGCCTACATTCCGAGGTCTGTAGACGACGCAGATTAGGCAAATTTTCTTAAGGGATTTGAAATTTATGAACATATATTTGGCTTGTTAATCTTCATTATTATTGGATGTAAGTAGCACAGTGGAACTAGAGAGAATGCTTGGTTTGAGAGAGGTGTTCAAGTTCGCTAGAAGAAAGACATGGACGTCGATATCCCGAAATACATGGTGGAGTGCGTCGATATGATTTGAAAGTGATGGCCAACTACTCAATACAATAACTATACAGACACACTGATAGAACTAGTGGCTGCATGTATATACACTCCTGGAAATGGGAAAAATAACACATTGACACCGGTTTGTCAGACCCACCATACTTGCTCCGGACACTGCGAGAGGGCTGTACAAGCAATGATCACACGCACGGCACAGCGGACACACCAGGAACCGCGGTGTTGGCCGTCGAATGGCGCTAGCTGCGCAGCATTTGTGCACCGCCGCCGTCAGTGTCAGCCAGTTTGCCGTGGCATACGGAGCTCCATCGCAGTCTTTAACACTGGTAAGCATGCCGCGACAGCGTGAAAGTGAACCGTATGTGCAGTTGACGGACTTTGAGCGAGGGCGTATACTGGGCATGCGGGAGGCCTGGTGGACGAACCGCCGAATTGCTCAACACGTGGGGCGTGAGGTCTCCACAGTACATCGATGTTGTCGCCAGTGGTCGGCGGAAGGTGCACGTGCCCGTCGACCTCGGACCGGACCGCAGCGACGCACGGATGCACGCCAAGACCGTAGGATCCTACGCAGTGCCGTAGGGGACCGCACCGCCACTTCCCAGCAAATTAGGGACACTGTTGCTCCTGGGGTATCGGCGAGGACCATTCGCAACCGTCTCCATGAAGCTGGGCTACGGTCCCGCACACCGTTAGGCCGTCTTCCGCTCACGCCCCAACATCATGCAGCCCGCCTCCAGTGATGTCGCGACAGGCGTGAATGGAGGGATGAATGGAGACGTGTCGTCTTCAGCGATGAGGGTCGCTTCTGCCTTGGTGCCAATGATGTATGCGTGTTTGGCGCCATGCAGTAGCTCCAATCAGGACTGCATACGACCGAGGCACACAGGGCCCACACCCGGCATCATGGTGTGGGGAGCGATCTCCTACACTGGCCGTACACCTGTGGTGATCGTTGAGGGGACACTGAATAGTGCACGGTACATCCAAACCGTCATCGAACCCATCGTTCTACCATTCCTAGACCGGCAAGGGAACTTGCTGTTCCAACAGGACAATGCACGTCCGCATGTATCCCGTGCCAGCCAACGTGCTGTAGAAGGTGTAAGTCAACTACCCTGGCCAGCAAGATCTCCGGATCTGTCCCCCATTGAGCATGTTTGGGACTGGATGAAGCGTCGTCTCACGCGGTCTGCACGTCCAGCACGAACGCTGGTCCAACTGAGGCGCCAGGTGGAAATGGAATGGCAAGCCGTTCCACAGGACTACATCCAGCATCTCTACGATCGTCTCCATGGGAGAATAGCAGCCCTAATTGCTGCGAAAGGTGGATATACACTGTACTAGTGCCGACATTGTGCATGCTCTGTTGCCTGTGTCTATGCGCCTGTGGTTCTTTCAGTGTGATCATGTGATGTATCTGACCCCAGGAATGTGTCAATAAAGTTTCCCCTTCCTGGGACAATGAATTCACGGTGTTCTTATTTCAATTTCCAGGAGTGTATAAGTTCGTAGCTCCTATAGCACAGACTTTAGAGTTCATTTGCGCTACTTTCTTTCTGCCTTTACTCTCACCATTATCCTGCCACCTCTTGTTCACACGCTATGTAGCCAAAATTTCTGATATTACTTTATTCAAAATTTTTATTCTTTAGCAGTAAAATCCTCGCGTATGATCAGACTTCTCTTCGCGAGTTTCTTAATCACTATGATCGTTTCAGATCTTTCTGTATAGTATACAATATTCACGATTATGGATCCTGCTTTCGCAGATAATAACGTTCTACAACCTACTCTATAGCATCTGATTATGGAATGCGCTGCTTGTATAATTCTTCACTCTTTAACTTTTCATAATTTAAAACTTCCATGTTAATAGTAAATATTTTAGTGTTATCAGCGTACATTTCAGTGTTGCACAACAATATGTCATCCACACTGCCGTCGCCTAGAAGAATTATGAGGGATGTTCGGTATCATTTTACCAAAATGGACGAAAAAGGAAAATGCTACTGCTGTCAGCTGATAATCCATGGCTTCTGGTTCATCAACAAACCTGAAAAGACACCTAAAACCGAAGTGCCCTACAATGCCTCTGGAACGACGTGGGTCGATGCAGTAACGAGAGAAATCATTTCTGGTGAACAGTCTTCATTGACGTCAGCTTTTATGTCCGGTGAAGGTATCCTCCCTGGGGAGTAAATTGAGTTTCAAGCTGTATCCAGTCCATCAGTGTCGCCAGGTTCTCTACCAAGTCCTGATTTATTTCCTGTTGAGGTACCGCAGCCTCAATTACTTTTCATTTACAACCACCAATATGTAAATTTTTCAATATTATAAAGGTGCTCACATATTCTTCGTATTATAAAAGTGTGGTATTAGATGTAAAACTTTGAAAAATGATATGAAAAGAATACCTTCCTTTCTCTATAACTGAAGAAACAGAATTTAATATATATATGTATCTGTCTGTGTGTGTGTATCCTTTGCCCAATTTGTAATTAACCAGCTACCAAGACGAAAAACGTTGCCATACTTTCTAATGCCCAGCTTGCATCATGATAAAATTAAAAATGATTTGGCCACCGCAAAGGCAGACTGCCTGCCCTACGTCTCATATTTGGACAAGTATAAGTAATGTTTGATTCTGTGCACTCACTGCACATTTCATAGATGCGAAGAATGAACCAAAGTCATACCTTTCAGAGTGCTCACAGCTCGAAGGCAGACACACTGCAAAAAAACATTTCAAAGTGAGTAAAGCCTATTATCTGAAATGCAATATCAATTTTGAAATCACTTCCGTAATAACAGACAGTATGTCAAATATGAAATTAACTAACATGCATCTGAAACTTCCACATATCTTATGCTTTGGACATTCCTTAAACATCAATGTGCAGTCCGCAGCTCGTGGTCTTGCGGTAGCTTTCTCACTTCCCGCGCACGGGGTCCTGGGTTCGACTGCCATCAACACCTGTGAAGTGTGCCAGCAGATGGTGGCCCACATCAACAGAACGGCGCCGGGAAGCATCACAGTGGAAGAAATCACCGCCCCAGACTGCAACCCACTTCCACGGCCCAAGCGACTGGCGACTATCTGGATCCTCGCCATGGCGGCACACGCCATGGTAGCGCGGAGGCAGACCGAGCCAGCTGGCCTTCATGATGGATCTCTGGGAGGAGAACAAGATGGACCAGCAGCACAGGTGATACCACGAGAACTTCCGCTGCAGACAGCAGTCGCCAGAGTCCTCCCCAGCCTGTGACCCTCAGCACCGCCACTAGACACCTAACCACACTCACCACGTGTCCAGTGATGGTGAATAAGTGCAACAGAAAAGATAAAGTGCTTTCTCCTCTCGCATCAAATAGTGAAGTATAAATAGTGAAGTATAGTAGTATAAAGTGTTTCTTCTTAGTGAAATCAGTGATACAAAGTGCTTCTCACCAAACATCTCTCATGCTCGCAGCCAAAACAGTGTCAAAAGTATGCCCACTGGTACTACCAGTTTGTTTTATTAATTAATTTTTTCATTATTTACACTATACTGTCTAGGAGACAAGCATTACTTAGTGGAAAGTGCTAACTATTCATAATTATTATTATTATTAGTATTATTTTTTAAATGATTTCCCTTGCTTTGTGCCTATAAAATTCTATTGCTTACTCACACTCTCCTTTCTGCTTTTCTTATATAATATAACAAAGTTTTCTTCCACTTCTGCTCCATCTATCATGGTGACGTTTCCCTCATACTGTCCCACCAAACAGTGTAAACTAGAGGATGAGACCAAACCGGAATACACAGTGTGCCTGTGGCATCACAAGTGCATCACATAAAGAAACATGAACTCAAAATCAATGCATCGATGCTAAATATAATCTGTTATGCCTGTCCTGCAATGTCTACCCAAAAAACGATGAGAAATGGCCATGTAAAAGGGTTTAAGGAGCAATAAGAGAAAAACGAAAAAGGAAAAATATAAAAACGAAAACATATAAAATGACAGTAATATTAACCAACACTAGGAATATAATAGGTTAATAGAATAAAGTGTCTTTTTTTAATGTATCGTTATTAATATATTTAAATAAATATATATGGTTACAAAAAAAAGTTCCCGGAGGGGTCAGGGATTTTCTCTGCCTCGAGATGACTGGGTGTTGTGTGTCTATCATCATCATTTCATCCTCATTCACTCGCAAGTCACCGTAGTGGCGTTAAAGAACTTGTGGAGCGGCGGCCGAACCGCCCCGCGAGGGACCTTACTGGCCACCAATGCCATACGCTCATTATTATTATCAACGTGCAACATTCAGTTGAGAAGTCCATACAAAAACTGTTGACGAGGTCAAATGAGGAGATCCTTTGCTTTAAGCAAACTTGCTGAAAAAAAAAATTAAAAAGAAAGACCGATTGAGACGGAAAATATGTGTCCCAACCAGATGGAACTCTACTTACGAAATGTTGCAAAGCTTTGCTTAAAATAAAGATCCTATAGTTCCTTGCCTCGCTATTTTAGCTCGAAAATCGATAACCTTAAACATAAAAGATGCAGAGTGCAAGATAATGCAGCAGACTTTACAGGCTTTGGAAATTTTCGATGACGTAACCAAAGAATTGTCATCAGACAAAATAGTCTCAGTTTCAAAAATGTTGCCAAGATTAACTGAATGGCAACTAAAATCTTTTAAAGACAAAAATAAAAAACATCTTCAAGAAATAGAGTCATTGGTTTATAATTTGCTTCAAGGATTACTAGAGCGGTTGGGGCACTATCTCCAGCAACGAACTGATTCGTTAGGGGACGCTACCGGACTCAAGGCAAGGGCTTTCAGACGGCATGACATTTTAGAACTGCTATATGAAGAAGAAAATACAGAGTTCATTTCTCAACCAGTTACCACCGTAATCTGGGAGAAGTTCAATGAAACTATTAGTCAGTTTCAAGTAAGTCACGACACAGAAAGTGGGGCAGTTGTCAAACTGGACAGATACTTACTGGAGGGATATTTGCTTAGAAAATGCGATCTCTCACACTGATGGGAAACAAGAAAATTGCTGAGGTAAAGCTGTATGAATTGTTTCTAGGAGTATTATGTATCACGGCAACATTACTAGCCTGTGAACGAATATTTCCAAAAGCAGGACAAATATGCACCAAGAAGAGAAACAGACTCACATACACTAAAATACGTCAAATTTTATTTACGATTTCCTTTTTGGGTACATTTATCCCAATACTGACTGTAAATGACGACTGTAGATACATTGCAATTTCAGTTATTATTCTTGTTTGTATTTTTTCCAATAAAAGTATTAAACTGTAATACGAATTAGTTTTCGTTCTTAAAACTTTTCCACTTGATTTTGTCATAGTCTTTATAATTTTTCCAGCAGACGACATTTAAAACTGTAGTATTATTACTCAACTTTGAATGTTCTTTCAAAATATGAGCAAATCAGATGAAAATGCGGGTTTAATGACCTGAATTAAAAAGGCAATGTGCCTTCCTTTTACTTATTTTTGCGAGTGAATGGTGAGTGGTGAGTTATGAAAATGAACTAGCATATTCCACAGAGTGACCACTTCTGATCTGATCTCTGAAGGAAACAGTTCTGTCCATCACTAGTCGACCACGTGTCTACACGGTGTTTGTTCTACACAATCTCTTGAAAACACCAGCCAGTTTCGGTGACATAACTCAAGAAATCAGGTCTTACACAGAAATACTAACGAACAAAGAGAAAGAAACACAAAACAAAAAAACTGAATCACCTCATGAGATCTGCCACACAATAGATAAAGAAGACAGAGTAGGGCCCAACACAAGTTCCATGACATACTTGTCGATTTAAGTGACATAAAATTAACAAAACAAGAAAGGGAATTACTTAAAAAGAGGCCGAAACACAACATAAGCGCAAACTTGTCACACGAAATCATAGAAAACCTGATCACAGAAACAGAATACATAATAAAGCAAGAATAAAAGTTGGACAACCCAAATTTCAATGCAAACTGGGCAAGGGAACTTGTTGCAGGAGAGATAAAACACATAATCAAGGAAAACAAGAACCACGTCGTTTTAAGAACAAAAGCAACATAGCGCAATATAGCCATAAACCTACACAAAAAACTCCAAGAACGTAATGCAGTCACCACCAGAGCAGGCAAAGGGAATGAATGAGGCGGAGTACATCAAGAAGAGGGAAGAATCTATAGAACAGAACAACATCATCAAATTAATCTGTGGTCGTACCATGAGGTACTAAAGAAACATACAAAAACTCAAGTCACTGTCATAGGAACTCGAGCCAAATAAATGACACAAACGAATCCCAAAGTAGCCCACGTCAATTGTTTACCACATTTACATAAAAATAACTGTCCAATCAGACTCGTAATCAGTTTCAAAAATGCAAGAAAACACAGTGGTTATGGGATGAAATAGCGGAAAAGCACTTACAGGTACTGAAGTTAGCACTGGTTCAGGTATCTGAACCTGGCCAATGATTTCTCCATGATGACAGATAGTTCATATACTGGTTTGGGAATATTGATTTTTCAGAGATACATGGCGGAGGGCAAGACTGTTGCATTTGGTAGCCCCGTAGTGACAAAAAGTGAGAGTCTAGGCAGTCACGGAACTGGAGGCACTCACTGTACGCTGGAGATTCGAGAAATGTTGATATTTGATGGCCGGCCGCGGTGGCCGAGCGGTTCTGGGCGCTTCAGTCCGGAACCGTGCTGCTGCTACGGTCGCAGGTTCGAATCCTCCTCGGGCATGGATGTGTGTGTGATGTTCTTAGGTTAGTTAGGTTTAAGTAGTTCTACGTTCTAGGGGACTGATGATCTCAGATGCTCAGAGCCAATTGGTATTTCCTGTAAGACCAAACTGGACTACAAAGCGTCACGGCTAAGTTGACACAGAAGCGACTCACTGGGTGGGTACTCCACTATTTATACTTCACTATTTGATGCGAGAGGAGAAAGCACTTTATCTTTTCTGTTGCACTTATTCACTATCACTGGACACGTTGTTCTTGTGGTGAGTGTGGTTAGGTGTCTGGTGGCGGTGCTGAGGTTCACAGGCTGGGAAGGACTGACGACTGCTGTCTGCAGTGGAATCTGCAGGAAGTTTCTGAAGTTATCATGGTAGCGCCTGTGCTGCTGCGCTGTCTTGTTCTCTTCCCCGCAAGTTACAGCATGAAGGAGGGAGACTAGAGCAAAAAATGAGGCAGCTTCCACGTAAGAGGTGTTCTTAATCTTAGATTTTTCTGTACAGTGTTATTTATGTAGAATAATATTTGTAGCCCTTCTTTCTTCTCTGTTTCCCACTCGGTGGACGTTTTTGTTACTGTATGTTAGTATGTGCTAAGCTGTGCTCTTTGTGGGGTGTTCCTGGTTCCCTGCATTTGTCTGGAGTTCTTGGTTCTCTGTTGAAAAAATGCAGCATCCTACCACCTTACATACTATATTAGAGAAATTATACACTTTCTCAAACAACAGAAACCTGAAAAATTACCAGTGAACTGATTGGAAAGATGAAAGATATAAAGACACCATCAATAGCAATCCTGGTGTCTTTTGACATCACGTCCGTGTAGACAAATGTGCCTATAGAAGAAACAATGAGCATTGTTAAAAGACACTGCAGTATCAAGGGGACATAACAAGTGCACACATAGATAAAATAGAAACCACCCTAAAGATTATAACAGAACAGAACTACTTCACTTTCAAGTAGGAGCTCTATCTACAAAAAGATGGCCTACAAGGGGATTCACCCATCAGCAGTACGCTTGCAAACGTATTTCTGAACCACAATGAAGACAAAATATTCAATGAAATCATACATGAAAAACAATAAAACAGTTACGCAGTGATATAAATACAGTTACTCAAAAATAAAATTCACCATTCAGACAGAAGAGGAAATGAAACTAAATTTCTTGGACACCACCAAACACAGGATCAACAACAAA
Organism: Schistocerca gregaria; assembly: GCF_023897955.1. Taxonomy (NCBI): domain Eukaryota; kingdom Metazoa; phylum Arthropoda; class Insecta; order Orthoptera; family Acrididae; genus Schistocerca; species Schistocerca gregaria. The sequence goes on along the minus strand of NC_064922.1, from coordinate 91,447,871 downwards.
CATAATTTTGAAATTTTCAGGAAACCTGCGGCCACAAGTACAGCCATACACATTAGCTTCAACCACCCTCAAGCAAACAAACTGTCAATTGTCAGACACATGCTACACAGGCTCAACAGAATTCCACTTCACAAACTCAGCTACACACAGGATCTAAACACAATACAGCAGCCTAAGAGAATGGGTGCCAGACACAAAAGATAAACAAACTGGAGAGCAAAATTAAAAAACAAATTAAAAGAGAAAAAACCATGAAACACTCACCAGCCACAACAGAAAACCAAGAACTCCAGACAAATTCAGGGAACCAGGAACACCACACAAAGAGCACAGCATGGCACGTACTAACATACAGTAACAAAAACGTCCACCGAGTGGGAAACAGGGAAGAAAGAAGGGCTACAAATATTATTCTACATAAATAACACTGTACAGAAAAATCTAAGATTAAGAACACCTCTGCAGACAAATTCTCCGATGCTAGAATATAGCAGTCATTTTAACTTGATGAGAACCTCGTCCCTTACGTGAAGGTTGCCCCGTTTTCTGCTCTAGTCTCCCTCATTCATGCTCTAACTTGCGTTCCACAATGGACTAGCTCCACAACTTGGCCTACATAGGTACTCTGAACTCCTCAGAACTCTAAGAAGTGATAGTACACAATTCACTTTTGCAAATCATCTAATACAAGAAAAACGCCATCCAAAAGACATGGAAACTGATCTTAAGATCTTCAGAGAAAGCAACAGTCTCCATCAAAAACTCACAATAGAGGAGAACTACCACATATAAAAACCAATAACACAAGGAAAGAGAGTTCTTAATGAAAATAGGTGCAACAAAACATATTAACCAGATCACCTTCGCATTACAGCTCGTTATTTAAGCATTATCAGTTCACTTATTACATCTGAAAGTCAGTCTTTGGAGGGTCCTATTTGGGGCCGACTGATTTACATTCGTCAATATTAAAAGGGAGGATACAAGTTGATAATGAAGTGTGAGGGTTGCCGAAGGCTACTTTACTTTGGCTCTCAACACATACTAAATAAGTGGCAACTTTGTCATAAATATAACTACCTACATCACGAACGAAGAAGAAAATATGCTAAACTACACTCCTGGAAATTGAAATAAGAACACCGTGAATTCATTGTCCCAGGAAGGGGAAACTTTATTGACACATTCCTGGGGTCAGATACATCACATGATCACACTGAAAGAACCACAGGCGCATAGACACAGGCAACAGAGCATGCACAATGTCGGCACTAGTACAGTGTATATCCACCTTTCGCAGTAATGCAGGCTGCTATTCTCCCATGGAGACGATCGTAGAGATGCTGGATGTAGTGCTGTGGAACGGTTGCCATGCCATTTCCACCTGGCGCCTCAGTTGGACCAGAGTTCGTGCAGGCCGCGTGAGACGACGCTTCATCCAGTCCCAAACATGCTCAATGGGGGACAGATCCGGAGATCTTGCTGGCCAGGGTAGTTGACTTAAACCTTCTAGAGCACGTTGGCTGGCACGGGATACATGCGGACGTGCATTGTCCTGTTGGAACAGCAAGTTCCCTTCCTGGTCTAGGAATGGTAGAACGATGGGTTCGATGACGGTTTGGATGTACCGTACACTATTCAGTGTCCCCTCGACTATCACCACAAGTGTACGGCCAGTGTAGGAGATCGCTCCCCACACCATGATGCCGGGTGTGGGCCCTGTGTGCCTCGGTCGTATGCAGTCCTGATTGTGGCGCTCACCTGCACGGCGCCAAACACGCATACGACCATCATTGACACCAAGGCAGAAGCGACTCTCATATCTGAAGACGACACGTCTCCATTCGTCCCTCCATTCGCGCCTGTCGCGACACCACTGGAGGCGGGCTGCACGATGTTGGGGCGTGAGCGGAAGACGGCCTAACGGTGTGCGGGAGACGGTTGCGAATGGTCCTCGCCGATACCCCAGGAGCAACAGTGTCCCTAATTTGCTGGGAAGTGGCGGTGCGGTCCCCTACGGCACTGCGTAGGATCCTACGGTCTTGGCGTGCATCCGTGCATCGCTGCGGTCCGGTCCCAGGTCGACGGGCACGTGCACCTTCCACCGACCACTGGCGACAACATCGATGTACTGTGGAGACCTGACGCCCCACGTGTTGAGCAATTCGGCGGTACGTCCACCCGTCCTCCCGCATGCCCACTATACGCCCTCGCTCAAAGTCCGTCAACTGCACATGCTGTCGCGGCATGCTACCAGTGTTAAAGACTGCGATGGAGCTCCGTATGCCACGGCAAACGGTCTGACACCGACGGCGGCGGTGCACAAATGCTGCGTAGCTAGCGCCATTCGACGGCCAACACCGCGGTTCCTGGTGTGTCCGCTGTGCCGTGCGTGTGATCATTGCTTGTACAGCCCTCTCGCAGTGTCCGGAGCAAGTATGGTGGGTCTGACACACCGGTGTCAATGTGTTCTTTTTTACATTTCCAGGAGTGTATAACAAATAGGTTTACTTCCGTGAGGATGAAATTAAAACTTGGACCTCCACGTAGAATATTAGAGTGGCAGATTGTACAAAAATCTCAAAACACACACACAGACACACACACAGAAAAGGCAGGCTTTGGATGCACAGATTCGCTAACTACAGTTAATGCAGATGGAAATAAGATAGCAAGTGGTGGTAATGTAGCTCAGAATTCCCTATCCACCAGTACAGCGGAGTTTTACCAAAACTGCAGATCTTTGACTTGAAGCCGACGGGTGCGTGGTGATGATGTCGATGCTGCAAGAGTCGGCAGCTGCCCAGCGCCCTGTCTGCCGTACTCTGGAGTGAAGCGCGGTTAATTTGCGGCCGCGTGAAAAGTCCATATTCGATCGGATGTCCGAACTAGCACAACTATGAGCGAAACGGATACGGACGAGATAAAGCTACTTTATTCTGCGACCGTTCAGAAGCAAGTGCTTGACTTTTCATGTTAATCAGTACAACATCGATACACGTCCCATTGCTCTCGAATATTGGCACTACTGGCATAGCAACAAAATTGGCGCCAGTCATGACTCCAAAATCGATGCTGTCTGCTCCTACTTCAGAAAGAGAAACCGCCCTGAGCCACTCTCAAGACGTCCAGCCAAAACTAAAAGTCGACTTTGAACTTGGGCTGACGTCACAGTGCGCCCACCAGCCACAGGCTCCGTGAAGTCCGCGTGCGACACCACTCAAGCGTCTGGTGCAATGGCCAGACATGTAAATTTCCTGTTCTACATATGGTGCGTCTCCAAATGGCGTTCCCCAGAGCCGGACTGCAATTCCTGCGAATTCTAGGACAGCAAGCAGTGCGGATACCTCAGTCCAGCTCTTTACCGTAGAGTAACAAAACAAGACTTCCAGCAACACAGAGAGCTGTAACTTAGAAAACGGGCTGTGCCTGTGAGGCCCTTCGCCGCTTTCATACTAATCGTCGCCTCACAGGATAAATGTGTGAAACAGGAAAAAAAGTAACCACGAGGGCAAAATAACAAAGGAAAAAAATACCCAAACTACTGTGACACAGCAAAATAAAGCCATAGGAGAAAATACAAAAAAGGTAATTCTAAAATCGAACACTCTTAAAAACCTTTATTCTGTGAGGCGACGATTAGTATGAAAGCGGCGAAGGGCGTAACAGGCACAGTCCGTTATCTAAGTTACCGCACTCTGTTTTTCTAGAAGCCTTGTTTTGTTGCTATACTGCAAAGAGACAGGAACAAATTATTCCAGGAAAGGCTTCAGATGCCAAATGTGGTGAAATGCGGTGGACCTCTTCATTCTGAGTCATTTTAACTCCCTAGAATTCGCGTGTGCAGTCCTGCTTACACAGAAAGTCACGTTGTATATGGAGAAGAACTTATGGCATTGTTGCTTTACTTTGTTGGAAAAATTCAAGAACTTGATGAGAACCTTGTCCCTTACGTGCAAGTTGCCTCATTCTATGCTCCAGTCTCCCTGCTTCATGCTGTAACTTGCAGTCTACAATGGACTAGCTCCACAACTTTCTTCTGCTCCTCCACCTTAGTGGAAAAGCAACAGTTTTTCTTGTCCTGTGGTTCCCGGTTCACTAGGACTGACACAGGTGCAAGTGTGTCACTCCATGGGGCACTTCATTCACTGTGTCCTAAAAGTCTTGCAGGAAGGTATCCCAAATTGTGTACTGTTCGTTGAAGTAGATTCTGAAGATATTGCCCGAATCCTTCACCACTCTTTTCGAAATGGGGGTGATGGGAGGAAATAAATAAAGCCCTGATTTCATGTTTACATAGTATGTCCTTTCAACCTGCTAAGTGAGAGTTCCATGGTCAGTAATTATCTTCTAGTGGAAGTAAATTGTTCCGTAGTCCACATGTCACTGTTAACCCCATCGTCCTCTTCAGTGCCATCAGAGTGACAAATTTAGAGTTCAAGACAGGAATGTAACACAGACATCTCTTGGCCTAGGGCAAAAGCCCCATGAGGTATGCAGCTAGCTGTTTGAGTTTTGAGAGAGGACAGAAAACTATTAAAGATTTTATTACAACCTGACGCTCCTTGAGCGAGACTCTTGAAAGTTAATGGCCTGAGCAGATGTTGATGGAGCCTTGTAGGGTACTAAAAGCATGAGATATTTTTATGGTTCTCAGCTCATAGAAATGGCATGTTGAGAGTTGAAACCAATTGGCGGTGAGACCATCTTTCACAAATCTTGCCAGACAGGCCAATAGCTGTACAGGTCAGACAGCCCCTCATCGAGACAGGTCTCCAGCAGAACAATGACACGATACCCGCATTGGTGCCAGCCGAAGCCTGGGTTGGGGGCGACAGACTGAAGGAATGCGTCTACACAGTGGAGTTGTAAACCGGACATTTTGTGCAGAGCCACACGTAATAAAAATTCACAAGTTTTCGTGTTTGCCGATACTGCAAATAGGTCTATGACTCACTTCCATCAGCCACCCTAGTTGTATAAGAAACTGCGGCATCTGAGAAACTTTAGAGATAGAATATTTATTACACCTCATAGCTAGGACTAACAAGCTCCAAGGTACAGGCGATAAAGATAAAGATCTTATGTTTCCTTGTTGCCATGGAAAGTGACACCACTTGGAAGAAACTCATATTCCTCCTCGGCAATAACTGAAAAAAGCCAGTAATTGGCGGTTTCCTTTTTTCCAGAGATTCAGGTTTCTTGACTCTTGCCCTGGTTTGACATAAGTTTGTGCTGTGATGTGAGAGAGGAGATTTAGAGCCTCCGGAGCCCTGTGATTTGTTCATGCACTTTGTGTGAAAACGATTTTTTTTTCTTGTGAGGCACTCTGGTGCTCGATTTTGGTATGGTAGGAGACTTCTGATCAAAGCTCTGGCATGTGTGGTTGGTACTTCGGACCTGTTTTAAGCCTGACTTCACTAGTGAGTAGTTTGCACTGGCGAGCATGTGGTGAAGTTCTTTCTGTACTGACAGTGTGAATTCAAACATCTTGGACTACTCGCTTGCCAAGGGCACACTTATTCATTTTTGGTCTACCGGTCTTGACGTTTGGTGCCCTTGTGCGCTCTGTCGTATAAGTGAACCAAATTGGTCCTTGGTACGACCAGTGAACAGGTGTGTCACACACGGAAACCAACCATGATTTAAGGGCTGTGGTAGAGAGTAAATTGCGATCCATCTGCCTGATCGGTAGACCGTGAGATTTTTGCATTTCTTTCGTGGCCGCGATCGATTCTCAGCGAACGCCTCACGTATCGCCTCTACCATACACATCTCGCCAGCTGCAAGTTACATCGCCGCACGAAGCAAACAGGGTAGCGTACAGCCACTCCGGCGTTGTCAGGGCGTGCGGATCTCAATCGCCACTTGATCTCAGCTCCACCTATATAGAGAAACTTCTGCAGATCTGAAGAATCAAAGTCTGCTCAATGTTAGATCAATTCAGATTGCGTTATCCACATTTTTAGGCCAGAGTACTTGACTCACTTCTGCCACCCAGGATCCGTTTCCACTGTGGTCTCAAACCACCTAATAGTTGTTTACAGTATTCAATCAATAACTTGTTTAACATTATTTATGTCTGTTTTTCCTTTAAAAAATAAATGTTGTTAGAACCCTAATAAATGATTTATGTAACAGCCCCACTGGGTTAACTTTCAAATGCATATTCACTGTGGTGTGTTTTGCCTGATGGAATGTTTTACACACTGACAGGATACAGTGGATCCGTCTCTCCATGTTGTTGAAATGTGCGAGTATCGCAGTTTCAGGTAACATGTTCGTGCTCCATAGTGAGCAAGGCTGCAATACGCGTGCCAGACCGCTTTGTCTGTTAGGTGTTCCGATATACACAGACGCCACTGTGATTCTTCTCCGCTCCCATAGTGGAAAAATTTGGCGTTTCCTAAGAAGGTAAAACTACTGGATCAAAGACCAGCGTCTTTATGCTGTTCTCGTTTGATGTCCTGCATGCTCGTTGACACATTCACTTCAAACGTAACTTTTCGCATGTAATATGCCCCCACCCTCCAGTTTTCCGTCACTGCAGTCTTCGAAACCAAAGAGGGACAGACAGAGAACATCAGCAATAAATAATAATGATGCTCCCTTTAATATGTATGAGTTGGGAGTCATAATCCTGGAGTGTGAGTCGCTTCTGTGTCAACTTAGCCGTGACGCTTTGTAGTCCATCTACAGTTTGGTCTTACAGGAAATACCAATTGGCTCTGAGCACTATGGGATTTAGCATCTGAGATCATCAGTCCCCTAGAACGTAGAACTACTTAAACCTAACTTACCTAAGAACATCACACACACATCCATGCCCGAGGCAGGATTCGAACCTGCGACCGTAGCAGCAGCACGGTTCCGGACTGAAGCGCCCAGAACCGCTCGGCCACCGCGGCCGGCCATCAAATACCAACGTTTCTCGAATCTCCAGCGTACAGTGGGTGCCTCCAGTTCCGTGACTGCGTAAAGTCTCACTTTTTGTCACTACGGGGCTCCAAGTGCAACAATCTTCCCCTCCGCCATGTATCCATGAAAAATCATAATTCCCAAACCAGTATATGAACTACCTGTCATCATGGATAAATCACTGGCCAGGTTCAGATACCTGAACCAGTGCTGACTTCAGTACCTGTAAGTGCTTTTCCGCTATTTCATCCCATAGCCACTGTGTTTTCTTGCCGGTGAGCTATATGAGATGTGTGTATGAGATGTGTGTTATTCTGTGTATCAGTATGAATCAACCTCTGAAAAAATAATTATTCCAAGCAAAAGATCGAGATATCTCTTGGTTGTTGGCTGGGGAAACTTCGATATGACCCAGCCTTGTTTGGGTTGGGTACAGTTCGATTCATTGTAATTACATTTCCCAGGTATTTCAGGGTGGCAGTCAGAGATTTTCTCTGCCTCGTGATGACTGGGTGTTGTGTGCTGTCCTTAGGTTAGTTAGGTTTAAGTAGTTCTAAGTTCTAGGGGACTGATGACCACAGATGTTAAATCCCATAGTGCTCAGAGCCATTTTTTGTCCACGACTTTTTTTTCCATAAGTGGTAGTAGCTGCCTACGCTATGTGGAAGGTCACAGGCACTTCTGAACCCTCCTCTCTCGTTGGAAGGCCCTTCCTTCCCCAACCATTTCTTTTTCTTCGTTTAGTAATTCAACATGCAAATAGGTCATACTCACACTTCTTTTATGGAATACGAGACACGAATCGGTGACTGAGCTCACAGTACGTGCATATCTGGGGAACTTCATCGTAATAAAAAGCAATGAAATAGAACACTACAAAAGTATGATCGTTAAAGGAATGTAAATGACGAAACGGGCTCCTACAGTAGGCTAAAGAAACGTATAACAAACAGCAGGCACACACACACCAGTACACACAATAGAACCGGTAAAGATAGAATGAAAACCAGGCAGGATTCGAACCTTCGACCGTAGCCTATGAAAATTAAGGGCAAAATGCCCTGCAAATAGAAAAATGTTGTAAAAAGTCTGATGTCAGATGTGGCTTTCAGGTTAGCAACATCCTAAAACTGCGGATAAAACATAAACTGAAAGGTAAGTATGACAAATTTGTTGGCTCTGGAGTATACAGGATTGGCTGCAGTAACTGCGACAAATATTATATCTGTCAAACAATTTTTTTTTCTTGTGGCAGTTTACTAATACACAACGTCACCTGTTCAGATCCGGTCCAACTGTCTCGGTGGACAAGTGAGAGGGGACTCAAAGCAACAGCTGAATAAGAGCCGAACATAGCATGTTCAAGGTGTGGCAGTGGAACTTTAAGTTCAGTGCCACCCTCCAGTGGTGGAAGTACAGAGGAAGGGTGCAGTAATGCTCCAACTCCTTTTTTTTTTTTTTTTTTTTATCAGTCTACTGACTGGTTCGATGCGGCCCGCCACGAATTCCTTTCCTGTGCTAACCTTTTCATCTCAAAGTATCATTTGCAACCTACGTCCTCAATTATTTGCTTGACGTATACCAATATCTGTCTTCCTCTACAGTTTTTGCCCTCTACAGCTCCCTATAGTACCATGGAAGTCATTCCCTCATGTCGTAGCAGATGTCCTATCATCCTGTCCCTTCTCCCTATCAGTGTATTCCACATATTCCTTTCCTCTCCGATTCTGCGTAGAATCTCCTCATTCCTTACCTTATCAGTCCACCTAATTTTCAACTTTCGTCTATAGCACCACATCTCAAATGCTTCGATTCTCTTCTGTTTCGGTTTTCCCACAGTCCATGTTTCACTACCATACAATGCTGTACTCCAGACGTACATCCTCAGAAATTTATTCCTCAAATTAAGGCCGGTATTCGATATTAGTATACTTCTCTTGGCCAAAAACGCCTTTTTTGCCATAGCAAGTCTGCTTTTGATGTCTTCCTTGCTCCGTCCGTCATTGGTTATTTTGCTGCCTAGGTAGCAGAATTCCTTAACTTCATTGACTTCGTGACCATCAATCCTGATGTTAAGTTTCTTGCCGTCTTAGGAATTGTGTGGATGATGCTTTTCCAAAAGTCAGATGGTATCTCGTCAGACTCATATATTCTACAAACCAACGTGAATAGTCGTTTGGTTGCCACTTCCCCTAATGATTTTAGAAATTCTGATGGAATGTTATCTATCCCTTCTGCCTTATTTGACCGTAAGTCCTCCAAAGCTCTTTTAAATTCCGATTCTAATACTGAATCCCCTATCTCTTCTAAATCGACTCCTGTTTCTTCTTCTATCACATCAGACAAATCTTCACCCTCATAGAGGCTTTCAATGTATTCTTTCCACCTATCTGCTCTCTCCTCTGCATTTAACAGTGGAATTCCCGTTGCACTCTTAATGTTACCACCGTTGCTTTTAATGTCACCAAAGGCTGTTTTGACTTTCCTGTATGCTGAGTCTATCCTTCCGACAATCATATCTTTTCCGGTGTCTTCACATTTTTCTTGCAGCCATTTCGTCTTAGCTTCCCTGCACTTCCAATTTATTTCATTCCTCAGCGGCTTGTATTTCTGTATTCCTGATTTTCCCAGAACATGTTTGTACCTCCTCCTTTCATCAATCAACTGAAGTATTTCTTCTGTTACCCATGGTGTCTTCGCAGCTACCTTCTTTGTACCTATGTTTTCCTTCCCAACTTCTGTGATGGCCCTTTTTAGAGATGTCCATTCCTCTTCAACTGTGTTGCCTACTGCGCTATTCCTTATTGCTGTATCTATAGCGTTAGAGAACTTCAAACGCATCTCGTCATTCCTTGGAACTTCCGTATCCCACTTCTTAGCGTATTGATTCTTTCTGACTAATGTCTTGAACTTCAGCCTACTCTTCATCACTACTATATTGTGATCTGAGTCTATATCTGCTCCTGGGTACGCCTTACAATCCAATATCTTATTTCGGAATCTTTGTCTGACCATGATGTAATCTAATTGAAATCTTCCCGTATCTTATGGCCTTTTACAAGTATACCTCCTCCTCTTGTGATTCTTGATCAGGGTATTCGCTATTACTAGCTGAAACTTGTTGCACAACTCAATTAGTCTTTCTCCTCTTTCATTCCTTGTCCCAAGGCCATATTCTCCTGTAACCTTTTTTTCTACTCCTTCCCCTAGAACTGCATTCCAGTCGCCCATGACTATTAGATTTTCGTTCCCCTTTACATACTGCATTATCCTTTCAATATCCTCATACACTTTCTCTATCTGTTCATCTTCAGCTTGCGACGTCGGCATGCATACCTGAACTATCGTTGTCGGTGTTGGTCTGCTGTCGATCATGACACTTCTTCAACTACAGGCCACATGTCCTGTGGATTCACGTTACGTGTCTTTAATGCAGTGGTTTCCATTGCCTTCTGCATCCCCATGTCGTTGATCATTGCTGATTCTTCCGTCTTTAGGGGCGATTTCCCATCCCTAGGACAAGAGAGTGCCCTGAATCTCTATCCGCTCCTCCACCCTCTTTAACAAGGCCGTTGGCAGAATGAGACTGGCTTCTTATGCCGGAAGTCTTCGGCCGCCAATGCTCACTATTTATCAAAATTTAGGCAGTGGCGGGGATCGAACCCGGGACCGAAGACGTTTTGATTATGAACCGAAGACGCTACCCCTAGACCATTCTGTGGTGAAGGAAAAAAATGGCTGGACGAGAATAGGCCACTGCTGGAGATTGTACGAAACAGACAGAGAAACGTGGTTGTATTGCGCCTATCGTCAGTCGTAGCCCGAATCCGAGTCCTCCAGGATGGTGAGCAGAACTGGATATCGGTGCCAGGGCCGTGGAACTGTAGTGCCGATAGTTTGGAGTCCAGCGCTTGTCTCATGAAGGGCGTCCACTTTACTGTATATTTGGCGAACCTTATCGCGAATGGTCGTCTTGAGAAGGGCTGTATTTGTCTCCTCATCCAGAGTGAAAATCCTGGTGAGCGGAGGGGCGTGAAGACTCCACCTGAGAACTTTATTCTGTAGGCGCTGGTGAGTCAGCATCTGGTACTTACTAATCGTGGCCCATGCAGAGCAACCATACGTCAGTGTGGGTAGGACAACGGAGTGATACAGCCGAAGCTTGGTGACTAAACTCAGCTCTCGGCAGGAGAAGAGCGGGTACAAGGCCTTTGTCAACTATAACCTGCGTGGCGGTGGAAGAAAATTTTCTTATCCAACCAGACCCCGAGATATTTGGTAGCTTGTGCCCACGGGACCCAGGCACCTGCGATTGAGATGTTGTGGAGTATAGGGCGCCATTTAGTCAAAATACACAGCCATGGCTTTGGCAGCATTGAGAGCCATTTTACTGGAGCGACACAAGGTGACTGTTGCGTCCACTTGCCTTTGGGGGCGAGCAATGAGGTGATCAAGAATGCAGCCCATTGTATAAAGTGCCGTGTCATTGGCATTCTGCGCCAAATGGCAGTGATGGAGGACAGGCATGTCATTGACACAGGTACTAGAAAGAAGAGGGGGACAGCACAGAGCCCTGAGGGGTACCTATTGACATGTGGCGTACACTGGAGCGCATATCCTGCTGAGCAACGAGAAAGGTCCTCTGGTGAAGATAATCATCCATGTAGATGTTAGAGATGGGCGTTTGCGTTAGCATGTTATACACCTGGTTGTCCTGATAAACCTTATCATAAGCATTCTGCACATCCAAGAAGACCGCTGCCGTTGACATGCTGGAATTAAAACCCTTGCTGATGTGCTCCATAATCTGGAGAACTTTCAGTTCAGCAGACAAGTGTGAGGTAAACCCAAACTGTTTGGGACGGATTGTACCAGCTGCTGCCAGAGGCTGGGAAATGCAGTGGAGTATGAGAGACTCTCAGACCTTCGCCATGGTGTTCAAAAGGCTGATGGGTCTGTTGTTGATAGGTACTGTAGGGTCTTCAGAAGGCTTTGGAATAGCAATAAGCTTTGCCTGCTTCCACTGTAGAGGGAAAAGGGCACTCTGAAGACAACCAATATACTGGTGAAAAGGACTATGGGGATTCGCAATAGCCCACAGATACGTTCGTTGACGATTCCATGCAGCCCAGAGGCCGAATTACCTCGTTTCCTCTGGAGGATTTGGAGCACTTCTCATGTGAATGTACGGCGAAGTGCTATACGTGGTGGTCTGTGCTGGAAGGCAGCTACAGCCCTCAGGATATCTTGGTCATCCTGGAGTTCATATGGCACGGGGTCCTAAACGAGCAGCTGGGTTTGGGCCTCAAAGGCGTCAGCCAGGGTTTCCACCACACATAGGGTATCATACATGAGACCAGTGGCTGTCTCGATGGGGTGGTGGATCTGCAAGGTGGTACCACACAGGGCTCGGACGACAGCCCCGCCTGATTTATGCTGGAGGAGAAAGGTGGACATCCTATCCTCCCAGTGTTCCGACTTCCAATCCACTAAGCGACGACCGAACTCTCGTTGGAGTTGCTTCATGTAACACTTGTCCCGAGGGTCACAGTATTGCTTCCACCGGCAGTGGCAGTGGTTCTTTTGGATTTGCAGCGAGGTTAGTGCCCTAGGAACGTGGGAAGTAGAGAATTTTACCACTCGGATTTTCGCGGTGAGGTAATCAACCACACATATAATTTTGGCAGTGGTCGTCAGGTCTAGGTCCAGCTGGCTGCTGTTGTTGAGAATCCTTTCAAATTTGGCCCAATCAGAAACCATCACAGTAGAACGGACGTCAAAGGACAATGCAACATCGGTAAGACGTAGAAGAACTGGGTCATAGTCAGAAGTTATGTCATGTACTGTTTCCAAAGAAAACTGTGCAGCAATGTGTTAAAAAATGGCCACATCCAAAACATGTTGCTGGCAGTTGGAGCGGACTGGTATGTGTGCAGGAGTGTGTGGGCCATAGACAGACAGTGCCAAGGTATCTTCCAGCTCCAGAAGGAGAAGACCCTTGGAATGGGCGATAAGAGAATGCCACGCTGGATGTTTGACATTGAGATCAGCCCCAATGATAAGCTTGTCACATGATGTCAGCTTGCGGAGGTCGGCGTCAAGGAGTGGTTGGTTAGGGCTCAAATAAGCTGCAGCAAATGTGATGGCTTAAGACAGGTGGAGACTGTTACAGCCGTGACCTCTGTGCAGTCCACTGGCTGAAGAGCCTCTTGGTTGTGGACCAATGTCCTGCGGAGGAACATGGCTGTGCCTCCACCACTTCGATTGAGCTTGTCAGTTCGGTAGCAGACCATGTTGCGTAGGCGAAACTCGTCGGGCGGCTTAAGGTATGTTTCAGTAACAAAGAGAATATCCAGATCGTAGTCATGTATGAAGGTGGTCAGTCTTCATCTGTTTGATACCATTGGCATTGAGGATGCAGATGGCGAGATCCCTAGGGCGACGGTGGTCGTGTAGTGGACGAACCGCCATTATAATAAGATCTGGGTGAGCCCTTCAACCAAGGCGATGACCTTCACCAGCTCGTCCTCCAACAGACGGATTTTTTGAGCCGTATCAAGAATAATCGCCCTGCTCTGGAGCTTCGTGAAAAAGGAAACGACCTGCAGGATTTTTCGCATGTCTTCCCGAAAGGATCTATCTGCCTCCTCAGGTGGGGGTATTTCCCCGGGTGGGTTGCTGGACCCTGCGACGAGCAGGTGCATTAGTTGGCGCTGGCGGAGGAGATACCGACAGGTTGAGCCACTCCAACAGGTGGGTGTGAGGACGCTGCAGCTGGTCTTTTTGTTTGGTGATCGTTAGCGGCCGCCACAGGAGACGATCGAGGAGCAGGAGACCGAGCCACGGTGATATGGCGCGCGCCGCTATCCTGTGTTTAGAGCGCGCGCTACAGCCGATTATAGTCCGCTGTTCTGGTGCGGTTGGCGCACTGGTGGTGATTTGTCGTTGGCGTGTTTCTTGCAGTGGCCGGCGGAAAGAGAGAGGGTAGTCGGTTTCCGGGTAGTTCGCTTTGCTGACCTGCTGGTGACTAGCGCTAAGGTTGTTGTGCCTAGCAATACGAGCAGAGTGGTCTGGGGCGGAGGCGACTCGCCGCTGTGCTGGGAATGCGGTGGTGATTAATTGGAGTCGGCCCACTTGTTCTGCCTGCCTGTCTGATGTGGAGGTCCGGTGGGGTCCTGTGATACTCTGGCCCGGAGACAACTAGTTGCTGAATTTTGGAGTCGTCTGCCAGGTTAGGATGTGGGCTGTGTTGGCTCGACAGGTTTTCCGCTGGAAGCTCCAGCAGCGGTTTCTGAACTTCATTCTGATGTGGGACGGCGTTGTTGGAAGTTTTTGCTGTGTGTGCGTGTGGCACATTACGATATTTGTTGGTACTAATTTATTTGCTCAACTGGAGTATCTTTTGGTTATCCCGCTGAGTGGGTCGTTGTCCACCCAGTCTGCTCAGCGTTACCTTTGGTGGTGCCTGTTTGTTCATTTTTGGAGGAATTCACGTAGGTGGTTCCTGTTACCTGCGTTCATGTATGGTGTATTTGGCATTTGATGTGTTTGGTAAAGTCTGCCTAAGAAAGGCGATTTTGGACAGTGTATGCTGCTTGGTCTTCTGGGACCTGAACAACACGATCTTGTTAATTTGGTTCGTGTACCAGCATTTAGTGGTATGTTCTGTATTTTTATCTCACTGTGTTATTATCAACTTGGTGGAATAGTCACGTTTGGTGTCGTTAAGGCACTTCTAAGACTATGGTTTGACTATTCATGTGCGCTTGGCTTTTATTGTTTTGTTTTAAGAGCGAGAATTGTGTATTAAGATCTGTGTGTGTTGGCTTGGCACTTGTTAAGAGCGCCCGAGTTAACGGCGCCGTGGTTATCATGTGCTGTCGGGCTTTTGTATTGTTATTTGATTTTTGAATTTTATCTTGTGTTGATACACTCTGTTGTGTGTTACAGAACATAACCAAGGTGCGTAAGTGATGGGCAGTTGTGGGAGGTATGTTGGGGTGCTCTCGGCGGTTTATTTCGGGAACCGTTTCTAGTGGGAAGGCTCTGAAGTGTTGAGAGCTCGCTCGTCTGTGATTGCCTTGGGAGTTGCCCTTGCCCTTTGGTTGTATCAAACTATTATTTTGTTATTATATTTACTGGTTGTGTGTTGCGCTTCTTTGATTTGATGGTGCCAAGTGCCATTATCTTTGTCAAAGTTTTTTTATATAAACGACTTTAAACTGTAATGCCAAGTTAACGTATTATTCGATCTTGGTCTGTGTAGTAAAATATTTTAAAGCACCATTGTAATTTGTTCTTGCAGAAGAAATTTCTCTTATTTTATGGTGTCAAGTTGCCATTATTATTATTTTTTTCGAGTTTATTACTGCTCTTAATGTCTTCCGATTTTGTGGTGCCAAGTGTCATTATGATTCTTAAAGTTTTTTGGTAAATGATCTTAAGTTGTACTGCCAAGTTAACTTATTATTAGATTTTGTCTCTTGGGTAAACTCTAAAAGCACTATTGTAAAAAGGTTTTTGATTTTATGGTGGCAAAGCGCCGTTATTGTTTTTAAAGCTCATTCTTTTAACAATTTGTTAAGTTCTGTAAGTTATATGAATTTGTTGTTACTTAAAAGAGTTTCGTATTCGCAATTTAATAAATTGTGTACAGAGTCTGCTGTTTGGATATAATTGGGTGTAAAGCCTTGGATAGTTGTCCTATAAGAACACATATTCCAGGCGGGCGTATGGGACGGAGCCGAAGGGGGTTCCTCTGGTGCAATTGCAGAAAGAGGCAGAACATCCCTCATCGGAGGGACCTCAGTGTGGCCATGCACGAAGGGGGTGGAGGTGGCCAATTCGACCAAGGTTGCTTCCTGGGAGGGCGGGAAGACTTAAGCGCCTTTTGATACGTAGGGCAGCCCTTCCAGGAGGCCAGGTGATGGAGGTCACGAGAAGCGCCCTGACACCTGGCACGGGTGGGCTTCTCCGAGGCTGGAAGGGTGCACATCACCGACACATGCGGACCTACACTTGACACGGTAATTAGCAGTGTGGCGCAAGCGCTGGCACCTACGACAAATGGAGGGCCCAGCGCGGTCTTCATAGGAATCAGTGCGCACTTTAGTGCTCAGAAGATACCGGATTTGGTAGATCCTTTCAATATCATCCCTACTGGTGAAGGAGATCACTAGTGTGTGCAATGGGATTAACTTGAGGGTCTCAGGGTCCCTCTTGCTGTATTGATGGACCAGAGGGTCCGTGAAGTTGAGAGGGAACAGTTTGCTCCTGACATCCACTTCTGTAGCTTCAGGTGGCAGGTCTTTAATGACAAGTTTTGTTTTCTGTCACCAGAAACTTGGTGAGTTTAGTAAGGTATTTTGGCGATTTGACGCAGACAAGGACAGCTATTAAGGAGTTACTGGACATGGTCCATCTGAAATACAGCCCAATACTGGCCACCGATGAGGCGTTGTAGTTCAGCATTCAGCTTTAGGTAATTCTTTGGATGGTATACCACAATTGGAGGGATTGTTTCCTTCTGTGGTTGTGCAGACGGTGGAGCCTGAGAAGCGGGGACAGGAGATGGACCCACGTCCACGGCATCATTGGGCCAGCTTCCCCTTGAGAAGGCGCGGCAGATGCGGAACCACCACTAACGTGACGAGCGCGTTTGGAATTTCTGTGATGACGTGGGCCGACAGTAGTGAAGTCCTCAGAAGGCCCATCTGGCCCGGTATACGGAGTAGACGCAGCAGCACTCGGTGGGGCGGCAAATTGGTAGATCGTCGGTGGGGCTGATGGCGCAGCCTGAGAGGAGATATCAGCAGTGGGACCCACGTCCTTGGCTGAAGCAGGTGCGGCTTCCCCTGGAGGGGTGGTATCCGAGTCGTAGCCATCGCCGCTGCGACGAGCGTGTGCGGACGAGCGGCAGGATGTACGGTGACGGCGTGTTCGGACAGGGCTAACTGCGTCAGAAGGCTCATCTGGGCAGTGAGAGGAAACGGACGAAGCAACCCGAAGAGAGGCGCCCAGGTGGAGGTGAGGTACAGCAGGTGACTGATTCGACAGGGAAGGACAGCCGTCGGGTGAGAGGTCAATCACAAGGCGACCAGGTGAATTGTCAGACGACGACGACGCGGATGAGCGGTCCCGAGAGAGGCACACTTCGATCGGTGGTGACCGAAGATTTTTTGCGGTCGACACGCCACGAGCGGTCCTTAGCCCGTTGGGAGATGCTAGTACAGCACCACGTGGGACAGCAAACGAGTCGCCTTGCCGCAGCAGCGAGGGCCGGGCGGTATCCATAAGAAACCTTGGCTGTAACGGCGTTAAAAAAGGTAGTAACTACTAGAACGCCGAAAAAGACGCACACCAAAAATAACGCCTAAGAAGGCAGTGACAAATCACCTCGTCTGAAACGACAACACAACGCTGTAGAGGATGCTTGTGAGCGTTACGTAAAATCTACACGCACAATCACAAGAAAACGTACAATGAACACTACGGGACTCCAACCCTTTCATATTTAATCACAGCACGCCTCTGTTATGTATAGTTTGTTGATAGTTTCACGCAGTATTGAGTTCCTCACATATTTACTTCGTTTTCGTACGTTTTACGCATGACTCTAGTATTTTCATGTTCCTTCTCTGTTCATTTCATTGAGTGCATTAACTAGATAATGTGGGTCATCCACTGTTACGGAATTTTATCACTCTTTTCTTGCAGCGGAGTACAGCAGGGTACGAGGGGCCCTCTGCTGGTCATGTTCCTCCAACCACTTCGCGCCTATGCGGAATTATGGCGTTAGCGCTAACAGAGGGCGCTGATTATGTGCAGCACTATGTGGTTTCTTTAGCGATTTGTTTTACGGTTTTTAATATTATCCTGTGCACTATAAAAGATGTTTATTACTTATGCCATTATCTAGAATATTGGCTCTAGAACATATGTCTACTGTCTCTTAATTCTCCCTCTATTTAGCAATCTTACTTTTGTCGTGCTCCATTTCATTGCTTTTTATTACTGTAATGCCTTTTATACGTTATAAGCTCATTACAGACTTCAGCTATTGTATCCCCCTTTATTTTCACTGTTCAATTAATTATAGTGTATGCCGACATTAGCGACATCTGGTGGCTAGTGTACGGCAGCTTGTTTTGAGCAGTAGTGCTGCTGACAACATGACTCGTGCATGTCATGTTGTTTATATGTATTTGACGATGCTGGTGCTGATTCGGCATTTAACATTTGACGATGCCACTATGGCTGCAGTACATTAGGACTTTGTTTTTATAAAACAGGTATGCCTTTTCATACTTAAAGTGCACAAATGCATATATCTGTCAGTGGTACTTTTCATTGTGGTTTATTTATTGTTTTTAAGCTGTAGACAATCTGTGAGTGTGTTTATGTTTTTTCCCATTTTTTGCTGCAGATTTGATGATGGTCATTATAGACCAAAACCGGTAATCTGTTAAGGAAAAGTTTGTGATCATAGACGTAAATTAAAGGAAACTTGTAACATGAAATGTGTTTACAGTTGCGAATGTGTACAACCATCAGCTGTGTAATGCCATGGCGAAAATGAAAATTTCTGCCCGAGGGGTACTCCAACCCAGATGTCCCGCTTATCACGAATGATCGTCTTACTGTTTAGCTATCTTTCATATTTCGTCAACCATATGTCTACAACTTGTACTCGTACATCCATTATGTAGATTCGTATACAGGGAACACATTTTACTTGACTGTCGCTTGCTCGTGTCGGCAGATGACTGCGATGTTGCAGTGTCTGCATGCATGTTCGAAGCAACACTGCATCGTAATTTGTAACAATGCTGGCACTACCATATTCGGAACTGCGAATCCATTTAATGTATTTCTTAACGGCTGTACGTACTTGAACTGTTTTGAGTGAGCACGCCAAGGTTTAGTCACTACCGACAGACAGTGTATCTGCAGGACAGTTTCAAAATGGCGTTGTAGGTGATGTACATTACAAAACATGCCATCATTGAATTTTTCACTGCAGAGAAAGGAACTGTGTGGAACATTCACAAACGCTTGTGCAAAGTCATGGAGCATCTGCTGTCGACAGAAGTACTGATAGTCGTAGGCAACGAAGGGTGAGGTCATCGGAAGGCGGTTCGTCGGAGGTCTACGATTTGCTACGGACGGGGAAACCATCCACACCTGACATGTTGCAGCGAGCTGATGCTGTCATTCGCGAGGACAGACGCATTACGACTCGGCAGTGGGCACTGCACCTGTTAGTCAGCAAGGGAGGTGTGGATGCAATAATCTGCACTCTTGGGTATTGAAAAGTGTGTAGAAGATAAGTTAGGCGGTGTCTAACGGTGGATCGCAAATCGCACAGAAAAAACATTTGTCTTCATTTGTTGCGACGTTTTGAAGCTGAGGGGGAGGCCTTCTTGACCTGGCTTGTGGCAGGTGAGTAAACCTGGGTTCACCATTTTGAGTCCCAAACAAAATCAAAAAAATTGAAAGCAACTGCTTCCGACAGTAAGATCATGATCACCGGGTTCTGGGAATGTGAAGGCTTGATTCTCATTGACGTGATGCCAAGAGGAGGTACCATTAATTCAGAAGCATATGTAAACACATTAAGAAAACACAAGACGTTCTTCCGGCGACTTCGGAGCCAAACTTACCCAGGAGATATTTTGCTGCAATACTATAACGCTCGGCCCCACACATGTCTGAGCACTGCTGAACACATCGCAAAACAGGTACCGGCAGAGCATACACGCCCTTGTTTCGCACTGGAGGAAGGTAATAGAAAGGGATGGAGATTACGTGGAAAAATAGGGCGTGTAGATAAAACACCATTCTTTCGTGTGTATAAATCTCATTATGTTCAATAAGGAATTGTTGAAGAAAAAACATGCGGTGCATTACTTTCTGGGGATCCCTCGTAGACGCGCGGGTGTCTAGAACAGGAGCCTCAGAGGTGCGGCGAACGGGCGGCGCGGCGAAAAGACCGTAGCTACAGCATGGTCCGTGACACGGAAATCTCTGTCGGTAGTCTCCTTTCTGCACAACGTAGGCCTGTCATCGCTTTGGGGCAGGTGGGCAGGCTAGCAGCCCGTGGCCGACGAGGGTGGGTCTGGGCTGCTCCAGACTGGGTAGGACGGACGTCTGCGCACATCGTGAGACTGGGTGTTGCGCGGAAGCTCTGTGCATCTGGACGACTTCTCTAGGGCATGGCGCAGGCACGGCAACAGCCAACTGAGCCCAGCGCGAAGCAGGCTAGCACGCAGCACACAAGTGTCCCTCCAAATGGAATGTGCGGACAGAACATCCACACAGCGGCGAAGCCGGCATTCTGTAACTCCCAGGCTCAGCTCCCATCGATTTAGCAGTGGCGAGTAGTTACGAACAGCCACGCGGCACTGAACATGAATCAAATCTGAGTGGCCGCTCTGTCACCGAAAGGTGGGAACGGGTCACTACTCTGACAAAAAATGTATGCATGTTGTCGAACGTTCGCGACTTGGGAGTCGATGTTAAATGAAAGCAGGAAATTTGGTCAAATCAAGAGCATATAATCCAGTAGACGGATTACCACGCTGTTGGCTAAACTGATGGCGTGAACTGGTTAGGATATTCAGGATAGAGCTGAAGGTGTCTTTCGTCAGCAGCTTCAATGGGACATTACTGCTTCAGTTTTGAAATACACGACAAAAGTTAACTGCGAGAAAACTAGTAAAGTATTGGACTAAATCGCTACATATTCTTTGACTAATTGGTATCTTGTACACTTAATTGAATTCTCCTTCGATGCTTGGCAGAATATAATCCTATTATTGAAAAGCAAAACTATCTGGGAGTAGGCATTAGGAGTGATTTAAAATGGAATGATCATATAAAGTTGATCGTCGGTAAAGTAGATGCCAGACTGCGATTCATTGGAAGAATGCCAAGGAAACGCAATCCGAAAACAAAGGACGAAGGTTACAGTACACTTGCTCGCCCACTGCTTGAATATTGCTCAACGGTGTGGGATCCGCACCACATAGGGTTGATAGAAGAGAGAGAGAGAATATCCAACGGAGGGCAGCACGCTTCGTTACAGGATCATTTAGTAATCGTGAAAGCGTTACGGAGATGACAGGTAAACTCCAGTGGAAGACTTTGCAGGAGAGACGATCAGTAGCTCGGTACTTCGAGAACATATCTTCACTGAGGAGTCAAGCAGTATATTGCTCCCTCCTACGCATATCTCGCGAAGAGACCGTGAGGATAAAATCTGAGAGATTAGAGGCCACACAGAGGCATACCGACACTCTTTCTTTCCACGAACAGTACGAGACTGGAATAGAAGGGAGAAGCGATAGAGGTACTCAAAGTACCCTCCGCCACATACCGTCAGGTGGCTTGCGGAGTATGGATGTAGATTTAGAAAAGCTTCATATATTTTGCGGAACGTTAGGAACTGTCCCATTTTTATCGGACGTGTTTGTGCTGTGATACTCACCTACAGTCTTTAGTATTCTCAGTGAATTTGGAGCTGGAAACATATAGGCACCCCATATATCCTTCAAGACCATAATGTTTAGCTGGGTGCACAGTATCTCATTCCATGCACATATGCCCCAATTCTCTGTTGGTTGTTATTTATTATTTATTCCCTCTTCATTGAGCTGGGTTCTGTGACTGCGAGCATTAGGGGCGTCTCCGTGTGCTTATCTATGTGACGCTACTCAGTACGGAAAGTTGCTGCTTTAATGCAGTGCAACCAGTCGTGTAAATAACTGATCAGTTATCGACTGTTTGCTGTTCTATTCAAGTTCAATTTACTACGAATTTCAACAGCTGTGGCTGCTCATTTTATAAAGTTGTATGCCGAGATTTATTGTCATAGAGACAATGACATTCACTAGATTTTTCCATATTTTTGACATGCTTTTATCATGAAAACGTTTCGATGGTTTAGTGCGTATATTTCATACCTATGCAACTTACTCTCCATTCTGTCCTTACAACTCTTGAACTTCTCTTTCCCGATAGATTCTTCTACTATATGATGAGAATGACGAAATTCTTCATATCCTGTCATGAGAACAATAACACTTTTGATTGGTAAATTTTTGTATGTTGCAGACCCTTGACAAAAGAGCTAGAAAATCTTCTTAATTATTGGTTCAGTGAGTATGGCAACTCAAGTCCGTGGGAATCCCGTGACGTGAGCATTCATTACTCCTCTAGCTGATGCTGCTTCCCATGGTAGCGTAAATCATTGTGTCTCGTGCGCTGCAAATGTGAGAGTGTCGCTCAAGGCGCTCTCTCGTCGTGACGCGTGGGGAGATGGGTCTGGCGCTACTGGCTAAGCGCGCCCGCTCTGATGTTGTGACGCCTGGGGTGCCGGCGGAGAGATGGGCGGGGCGCTGTTGAGTCTGCGTGCCCGCCCTGGTGTCGCCGCCTTACCAGCGAGTCTTTGGCCGGGTCTGCTGCAGCCGCCGCAAGCTGAGCTGCAGAACCACTGCCGGAAGGAGACGGCGGATGGTCGCCGCCGTCTGCTCTCCACCCACATAGAGTGCAGAGTGGGCCACTTGCCGCGTTGCCGACGTTCCCATTGCGCCAGACCACTCTTCTCTTCCTTCTTCGCTCCGTCGTTCGCTTGCGAAAGGAGAGACACAAACATTAACAAACGTCCAGCTTCGAGGGAAGCAATACGCCTTCTGCCTTCATAACTGGTTTCGAAAATAAGCTTTTAGTCTCCTTATTAATTACTGCGAGAAGAGTTTCAGAGACCACTGAAACACCAAATTCGAAACAAGGCCCCAGGTGTAGACAACATTCCATTAGATCTACTGATAGCCTTGGAGAACCAGCCATGATAAAACTCTACCATATGGTGAGCAAGATGTATGAGACAGGCGAAATACCCTCAGACTTCAAGAAGAATAT
Source organism: Schistocerca gregaria (assembly GCF_023897955.1). Lineage (NCBI taxonomy): Eukaryota > Metazoa > Arthropoda > Insecta > Orthoptera > Acrididae > Schistocerca > Schistocerca gregaria. The sequence goes on along the minus strand of NC_064922.1, from coordinate 91,425,032 downwards.
AATAATTCCAATCCCAAAGAAAGCAGGTGCTGACAGATGTTAAAATTACCGAACTTTCAGTTTAATAAGCTACGGCTGCAAAATATTAACACGAATTCTTTACAGACGAATAGAAAAAGTGGCAGAAGCCGATCTCGGAGAAGATCAGTTTTGATTCCATACAAATATTTGAACACGTGAGGCAATACTGACCCTACGACTTATCTTAGATAATAGAATAAGGAAAGGCAGGGCTACGTTTCTAGCATTTGTAGACTTAGAGAAAGCTTTTGACAATGTTAATTGTGGCAGGAGTAAAATACAGGGAGCGTAGGCTATTTAAAATTTGTACAGAAACCATATGGCAGTTAGAAGAGTCGAGGGACATGAAAGGGAAGCAGTGGTTGGGAAGGGAGTGAGACAGGGTTGCAGTCTCTCCCTGATGTTATTCAGTCTGTATATTGAGCAAGCATAGATGGGAACAAAAGAAAAATTCGGAGTAGGTATTAAAATCCATAGAGAAGAAATAAAAACTTTGAGGTTCGCCGATGACACTGAACTTCTGTGATAGACAGCAAAGGACCTCGAAGAACAGGTGAACGGAATGAACAGTGTCCTGAAAGCTGGATATAAGATGAATATCAACAATAGAAAAACGACGATAATGGAATGTTGTCGAATTAAATCGGGTGATGCTGCGGGAATTAGATTAGGAATTGAGACGCTTAAAGTAGTAAATGAGGTTTGCTGTTTGGGAAGCAAAACAACTAATGATGGTCGAAGTAGAGAGGACATAAAATGTAGACTGGCAATGGCAAGGAAAGCGTTTCTGAAGAAGATAAATTTGTTAACATCGAGTATAGATATAAGTGTCAGGAAGTCGTGTCTGAATGTTTTGTATGGAGTGTAGCCGTGTATGGAAGTGAAACGTGGACGATAAATAGTTTGCACAAGAAGACAATAGAAGCTTTTGAAATGTGGTGCTACAGAATAATGCTGAAGATTAGGTGGGTAGATCATATAACTAATGAAGGGGTATCGAATAGACTTGGGGAAAAAAGGAGTTTGTAGCAGAACTTGAAGAAGGGATCGGTTGGTAGGACATATTCTGACGCGTCAAGGGATCGTTAATTTAGGATTGGAGGGCAGCGTAGAGGGTAAAAATTGTAGACGGAGACCAAGAGAAGAATACGCTAAACCGATTCAGAAGGCTGTAGGTTGCAGTAGGTACTGGGAGATGAAGAAGCTTGCACAGGATAGAGTAGCATGGGAGAGCTACGTCAAAACAGTCTCTGGACTAAGACCACAACAACAACAACAACATTATTGCTCTTCACAAAGGAAGTCGTGTGGTCTTTTTTGTCAGCTCAGTGTCCATACTGCTACACTAATATATGAAGATCGACATGATTAAACCCTATTAGGGACAGCCTCCAACTATCGTTTTGTGTTATTTACTCTTTTTCCCTTACATGAAATGAGGAGCATTCTTCTAAACCTCTGAAGTCTTAACATTAAAGGGAACATGAACACATGAAGCATCCTTAGCATTTACACTTAATTACACTTGCCCTTCCGTGCGTAAGGCGTTGACAAACCAGCAAGGATCTTGTACACTGAAGAACCAAAGAAACTGGTACACCTGCCTAATACCGTTTATGGCCCCCGCGAGTACACAGAAGTGCCGCAACACGACGTGACATGGACTCGACTAATGTCTGAAGTAGTGCTAGAGTGAACTGATACCAAGGCTGTCCATAAATCTGCAAGAGTACGAGGAGATCTCTTCTGAACAGCACGAGGGCAAGACATCCCTGATATGCTCAATAATGTTTATGTCTGGGGAGTTTGGTGGCCAGCGGAAGTGTTTAAACACATAAGAGTGTTCCTCGAGCCACTCTGTAGAAGTTCTGGACGTGTGGGGTGTCAGGACTGAAGACCAGAACAACAACAACGGGGTAATACCGGTGTGGTGTCACCGCCAGACACCACACTTGCTAGGTGGTAGCCTTTAAATCGGCCACGGTCCGTTAGTATACGTCGGACTCGCGTGTCGCCACTATCAGTGATTGCAGACCGAGCGCCGCCACACGGCAGGTCTAGAGAGACTTCCTAGCACTCGCCCCAGTTGTACTGCCGACTTTGCTAGCGATGGTTGACTGACTTCTACGGTGTCATTTGCCGAGACGATAGTTAGCATAGCCTTCAGCTACGTTATTTGATTCGACCTAACAAGGCGCCAGTGTCCGTACTATTGATATTGTGAATCATGTACCATAAAGAGCGACGTTCGTCATTAATGTATTAAAGTTAAGTATTCCACCAGCTACGTCCGTTTTTCTAAATTCTAATTCCCCTGTCATTTTCCAGACCTCACACCAGCCTGCGTGAGCTGAGACGCGTGCATTTCGGCCTCCTGTCGCAATACGGAGTTGGCTCTCCTGCCAACCACAACATTGGCGACGAGAGTAAAAGTGTTTTTATCTAAATTGCCCTGATTTACTTTTGTAATGGCTTCGCCACAATCTCCAGATGTACAGTCCGAATTTTATCGCTTACAAAATCAGCAGACGCAGGCCTTGCTGGATGCCCTTTGGCATCTCGTCCATGGTCAACGTGCGATGTAAAACGATGCTTCACCGCTAACGCAGCCAGAATACGCTGTTGCACCCACTTTTCGACCTTTTGGTGCTGCATGGAAAGCTGGACGGAGTGGCCCCCGCCAATTTGGATTTCATCTAGCCGCCTACAGAATTCAGGGTAACGAGCGGCAGCCTTTTCTCCTTTCTTCAGTAGGGGTGACCACGTACCGTGTGATAGTAAAACTATTTCCCCGACGCGACGTAGCAACTCTGTCCTACGAAGAAATTTTGTCTGCTTTGGATGCATATTTCAAAGAATCACCTTCTTTCGTAGAAAACGTACGGCAGGTCAGACTAATCGGGAGTGGGTTGCAACCTTGCAAGGCCTTACTAGGGACTGTGCTTTTGAGTGTCAATGTGAACTGCCTTATTCATTACTATGGTACGTGATGCAATTGCAAAGAACGTTTCTGATGTTCGTATAAGGAAATAGATTTTGAAACTAGTAAATCCCTCCCTTCAACAAGTGATGGACATATTGGACCGGCAGGACACACTTGACTTTGCTCAGGAATCATTTGAAACTTCGCCAGCAGTGTGTCAGGTTAAGCGGCCAGCCGGACGAGCTGCACGGAGCAGTAAACAGCCCTCGCGCCCGGCCGCGCCGCTGCCGCCAGGCTCTCAGCCACGTGTGCTGCGCAGGCAAGCAAATGCAGTGGTCAAATCATCCCCGCGGTGTGCTACTAAACATTCGCGTGAGTATTGCCCGTCACGCCAAGCTATTTGCTTTTATTGTAATAAAAAGGGACATGTTCAGAGTGTTTGCCAGAAAAAGCTTCGATCTGAAGCTCAATACCGTTCCAGACTCTTTGCTTCGGGCCGGAATCGGAATCGAACCAAGGATACTCAGGCTCGCGAAATTTCGCCCATGGAAATTCATGTAGTTCATTCCACTCCGCCCAGTGCCACTCTCTCTAACAGTGACTGTGTTCGTCCCAAAAACAGTGTGCGTCGACATCGCCGGAATTCCCGTCAAGTCGCAAGTGATTACGTACCAGTGTCGGTTCTCGTTGCACGAGACAGTCGCTCTTGTCGTCAGCAGGACAATAAACTTTTTGTAGACTTGGACATTAACGACAAAGTGATTCCATTCCAGCTGGATACCGAAGCTGCAGTTTCACTGATAAATCAAGACACTTAAAAACTGCTGAGAACACCTCCATTGAGTGCCGCAAATGTTAAGTAGTTATTCAGGGCAAGGTATCCCTGTGTTAGTACAGTGCAGCCTTCTGCCAACATACAAAGGACAAACAACACTTGTGTCATTTTACGTCCTTCGTTCTTCTTCTGCAGTGAACTTGTTTGGTTTCGATTTATTTCAGTTATTTAACTTGTCTATAGTAAATCAGGTCCTATCAGTGAACCAGACTGTGCCTTCAGACAGTGTTTCTCGTCTATGTGAAGAATTTGCAGACATTTTTGTACCGGGCCTCGGTTGCGCTAAGAACTATAAAGCACATTTGGAACTGAGAGTGAACGCGCAACCGAAATTTTTCAGAGTGCGCAATGTTCCCCACGCATTGCGTGATGAGGTCGCAAAAACATTACACGATTTGGAATCACGAGGTGTAATTGAACGTGTGCAGGCTTCTCTCTGGGCATCACCCCTAGTAATTTTGCGAAAACCGTCCGGAAAATTGAGACTTTGTGTGGACTTCAAAGCAACAGTGAATCCACAACTAGTGATTGCAACTTTTCCTTTACCCCACTCGGTAGATCTTTTTGACAAACTGGGCCCGGGTAAATATTTTTCAAAGTTGGTCCTGGCAGATACGTAATTGCAAATACCGGTGGACGAAGAATCCCAGCGCGTTTTGGTCGTTAACACGCATCTTGGGTTGTATCGATTCAAACGACTGCCATTCGGGTGTGCATCCGCCCCTGCATTGTTTCAGCAATATCTACAAACTGTTTGTGCGTCGGTCCCTACTGCATCAAATTATCTGGACGATATTGTGATCTCCGGAAAGACGGAAGACGAACATTTGGCCAATTTCAGAACACTATTTCAGGTCTTGCGACAAAATGGTCTTCGCTTGCGGAAGGACAAAAGTGTGTTTTTTGCTCGGGACTTGCCATACTTGGGACATGTAATCAATGCCCAAGGCATTCCTGTCCCACGCACCTTCGTGACATACAAGATTTTCCTTAGCCGCAGAGTTTGAAGCAGCTACAGAGTGTGCTGGGAAAAATTAATTATTATCAACGAAGGTAGCTGTGAAGAATCCATGGGTAAGAGAAGAAGTACTTCAGTTGATTGATGAAAGGAGGAAGTACAAACATGTTCCGGGAAAATCAGGAATACAGAAATACAAGTCGCTGAGGAATGAAATAAATAGGAAGTGCAGGGAAGCTAAGACGAAATGCCTGCAGGAAAAATGTGAAGGCATCGAACAAGATATGATTTTCGGAAGGACAGACTCAGCATACAAGAAAGTCAAAACAGCCTTTGGTGACATTAAAAGCAACGGTGGTAACATTAAGAGTGCAACGGAGATTCCACTGTTAAATGCAGAGGAGAGAGCAGATAGGTGGAAAGAATACATTGAAAGCCTCTATGAGGGTGAAGATTTGTCAGATGTGATAGAAGAAGAAACAGGAGTCGATTTAGAAGAGATAGGGCATCCAGTATTAGAATCAGAATTTAAAAGAGGCAGAAGGGATAGATAACATTCCATCAGAATTTCTAAAATCATTGGGGGAAGTGGCAACAAAACGACTATTCACGTTGGTGTGTAGAATATATGAGTCTGGCGACATACCATCTGACTTTCGGAAAAGCGTCATCTACACAATTCCGAAGACGGTAAGAGCTGACAAGTGCGAAAATTATCGCACAATCAGCTTAACAGCTCATGCATCGAAGTTGCTTACAAGAATAATATACAGAAGAATGGGAAATAAAATTGAGAATGCGCTAGGTGACGATCAGTTTGGCTTTAGGAAAAGTAAAGGGACGAGTCAATTATGACGTTACAGCTAATAATGGAAGCAAGGCTCAAGAAAAATCAAGACACGTTCATAGGGGTTGTCGACCTGGTAAAAGCGTTCGATAACATAAATTGGTGCAAGCTGTTCGAGATTCTGAAAAAAAAGTAGGGGTAAGCTATAGGGAGAGACGGGTCATATGCAATATGTGCAACAACCAAGAGGGAATAATGAGAGTGGACGATCAAGAACGAAGTGCTCGTATTAAGAAGGGTGTGAGACAAGGCTGTAGCCTTTCGCCCCTACTCTTCAATCTGTACACCGAGGAAGCAATGATGGAAATAAAAGAAAGGTTCAGGATTGGAATTAAAATACAAAGTGAAAGGATATAAATGATACGATTCGCTGATGACATTGCTATCCTGAGTGAAAGTGAAGAAGAATTAAATGATCTGTTGAACGGAATGAACAATCTAATGAGTACACAGTATGGTTTTAGAGTAAATCGGAGAAAGACGAGGGGAATGAGAAGTAGTAGAAATGACAACAACGAGAAACTTAACATCAGGATTGATGGTCACGAAGTCAATGAAGTTAAGGAATTCTGCTACCTAGGCAGTAAAATAACCAATGACGAACGGAGCAAGGAGGACATTAAAAGCAGATTCGCTATGGCAAAAAAGGCATTTCTGGCCAAGAGAAGTCTACTAATATCAAATACCGGTCTTAATTTGAGGAAGAAATTTCTGTGGATGTACGCCTGGAGTACAGCACTGTATGGTAGAGAAACATGGACTGTGGGAAAACCGGAACAGAAGAGAATCGAAGCATTTGAGATGTGGTGCTATAGACGAATGTTGAAAATTAGGTGGACTGATAAGGTAAGGAATGAGAGGAGAGGAAAGGAATATGTGGAAAACACTGATAAGGAGAAGGGACAGGATGATAGGACATCTGCTAAGACATGAGGGAATGACTTCCATGGTACTAGAGGGAGCTGTAGAGGGCAAAAACTGTAGAGGAAGACAGAGATTGGAATACGTCAAGCAAATAATTGAGGACGTAGGTTGCAAGTGCTACTCTGAGATGAAGAGGTTAGCACAGGAAAGGAATTCGTGGGAATTCGTGACGGGCCGCATCAAACCAGTCAGTAGACTGGCCCATTTTGTTGATGGTGGATGCATCGGATTTCGGGATCGGTGCTGTGCTTGCGCACAAAGATGGATCGCACAATCGCTCTATTGCCTTTGCGTCCAAATTGCTCTTGTCTGCTCAAAGAAGTTATTCACAGATCGAGAAAGAGGCATTGGCTCTCGTATTTGGTGTTACAAAGTTTCATGATTTCTTGTATCGTCGTCACTTTACCATAATCACAGACCACAAACCTTTGGCAAGGCTTTTTCATCCGACCAAGCCTGTACCTCCACGTACAGCGCAGAAATTCATTCGCTCGTCTATTTTCCTCTCGCAGTACCGCTACGATATCTTGTATCGGTCCACTGCTCAGCACGGAAACGCCGATGCGTTGTCCCGCTTACCTGTTGCTGAGGATAGGGCATTCGATTCCTCCGAACTTGCTTGCATGTTCATTGATGCGGAAACCGATGACGTGGTCGAATCGTTTCCGATTGATTTTCGTCGCGTACCCACAGCCACAGCTGACGACCCTGTCCTTGCTCCCGTTCTGCGTTTTGTTGCTACTCAATGGCCCTTGTCAAAGTCACGGATCGGGGACCCGTTGGTTCGCCGTTTTTTTGCTTACAAGGAGAGACTTTCTGTACGACGTGGTGTTTTGCTGTTGCGTTCTGATAACGATCAGTCCAGGGTCGTTACAGTCCTCTGTCTTACAGCTTCTCCACCAAGGACATTGGGGTACAGTGAGAACGAAACAACTTGCTCGTCAGCACCGTACTTGGTTCGGAATCGATGCCGCGATTACGAGTATGTGCTCTTCTTGCATGGTGTGTGCCGGACAAGAATCAGCACCACCGCGGAAATTCTTTGCATGGTCAAAAGCCACTTCCCCTTGGCAACATCGATTTTGCTGGTCCATTCTGGAATGCTCGATGGTTGGTTGTGGTACATTCATTCAGTAATTTTCCTTTTGTTGTCCGGATGTCTTCCACGGCGTCATCTGCCACCATTCAAGCATTATCCGCTATCTTTTGCACTGAAGGTCTTCCACAGACTATTGTTTCCGACAATGGCCCACAGTTTATGTCCGCAGAATTTCCGTCATTCTGCAAGGCCAATGGTATTCAACATCTGACGTCCGCGCCGTTTACGCCACAGTTAAACGGTGCCGCTGAACGATTGGTCAGGACTTTCAAGTCACAAATGTTGAAGTTGAAAGAGTCGTATTCTCGGGAGGACGCGTTATTGCTCTTTTTGTCCTCGTATCGCTCTCAGCCCCGAGATGGTTGCTCGCCGGCTGAGTTGCTCCACGGTCGTCATCATAGAACCTTGATGTTTTTGCTACGTCCGCCGCATCAGGTTCCTGTGCAGCGGCAGACACCTGCTTTTGCTCCAGGCGACGTTGTCTACTATCGCCACTATCGAGGTTCATGGCGTTGACTCGAAAGACGCATTCTTTGCTGCCTCGGCAGCGCTATGTATCTGGTTTTGGGGGCCTCTGGTGAGGTGCGTCGGCATCTCAATCAGTTGCGCCTCTGTCGTCGCACGGGATCTGCCGCTCGCCGTCTGCTTTCAGCGACGGTGCCGCCAGGTCAGCGCCCCGGAGACCCATCTACTGGCTCGCCTCAGCCCCAGGTGTTACCAACGCTGCCTTCCATTTTGCCCCATGGCGACGAGCCGCCGCTGCCGCCGCCGCCGCCTGTTCTCCCGCCGGCGACGCCCGCAATGGACGCGTCGCTGCAACCGCCGGGCGCCTCCCTGGATCTCGCGCCGCCGATCGCTTCCCGTTACCAGATGTAGTAGTAGTAGTAGTAGTAGTAGTAGTTTTATTCATCCGTAGATCTCTTTTTACAAGGATATAGGACATGTCAAAGTATTTACAAGCTTAGGTCAATTTACAATAAGCTAATTCGTATACACATATATTTACAGACTTCTAGTTAGAGACAATCATTAGATTTTACTCCTGGTATACAATAATTTATTTACAAATAACTCATTAAATAATGTAATGCCACACTATTCACTCATATTTCACTATCAGTCACTGCACACACTATACACACATTGTTTCATAACACTTCACTCACTACATACACACACACACACACACACACACACACACACACACACACAGGTGATCCTTGGGCCATTTTCTGTACTGCAAGTTCCCATTTGCTATCCTGAAAAACTGAGTCAGCATCCCTTCATAATGAGTGAGATGTTGAGCTCAAAAAGAGGAAGAGGTGTTAGTATTGTGCTATGCATAGCTTGAGGGGAGAGTGTCTCTAGAAAGGAAAAAAGAAGAAAAATAATAAAGTGAAGGTGTTATGTGGAATATTGGATGTTTTATAATCATCATTATTATTATTATTTGTTTGTATAACATTTTTTTATCAAACCCCTACTCTGCTTTATCTAAGTAATCCTTCAATGTATAAAATGTATTGCATAACAGGTACTTTTTAGCTGCCTTCTTAAATAAGTGTATTTTTGAAATTTCTTTAATCTCTTTTGGTAATTTATTGTACAGTTTTATTCCTTGGTAGAAAATGCTGTTTTGAGTTTTATGTTTATTTTTTCTTGGTAAATGTAAGTTGAGTCTATCTCTTGTTGCATGGTCATGGACAGAGCTGTTTGTGCAGTAATTGCCAATGTTACTTTTGATGTGTACAACTGACTGGTAAATGTGTTCACATGGAGCAGTTAATATTCCCAGTGTTTTGAACAGATCTTTACAATGAGCTCGACTACTATTTCTGGTGATTATTCTTATGGCTCTTTTCTGGAGTTTGAAAATTGTGTTCATATTTTGTGGATTTGTTCCCCAAAAAAGAATGCCATAGCTAAGAATTGAGTGTACATATGAATAATATGTAACTAAAAGACACTGCATGTTACACACAGATGATAGAATTCTAAGGGCATAACATGCTGATGACATTCTGTTTGCAAGTACCTTTGTGTGTTCGCACCACTTCAGCTGAGAGTCAATATTCATTCCTAGAAATTTTGCATTTGTTACACAGTCTATAGAGGTGCCATCTACATTTAATTTAACATTGTCATTTTTCCTCTTCAAACTGAAGTTCATGGCATTAGTTTTCTTTATGTTTAATGTCAATTTGTTGCTTATTGACCAATCGTAAACTTCCTTGAGAGTTTCATTTGCTTCCTCGGTAAGGAGTTCTCTTGTTCTCTCAGTGACTATAATATTGCTGTCATCAGCGAAGAGAATTTTCTCACCATGAGTAACACTACTGGGAAAGTCATTGATGTATATCAGGAATAGTATTGGTCCTAATATGCTACCTTGTGGAACCCCTATATTAATATGCTTTGGTTCTGATAAGTATTTTACAAAATGTTTAGATCTATTTGAAGTATGTGTTATCTCTACTCTTTGTACCCTATCTGTTAGGTATGATCGAAACCAGTCATTAGCTACCCCTCTTATTCCTAATGCTTCTAATTTATTTAATAGAATCTTGTGGTCGACTGTATCAAAAGCCTTAGAAAGATCCAAAAATATGCCTGTGACACACTCATCTTTATCAAGAGCATTAAGTACAACTTTTGTGAATTCTACTATGGCTGACTCCGTATTTTTGCCACTTCGAAAACCAAACTGTGATTTGCTTAAAAGATTGTATTTATTCAGATAATTCATTAATCTGTCTTTCATAATTGCTTCTATTATTTTTGAGAATGCTGACAGCAGGGAAATGGGCCGGTAATTTTCTATGTCTTCTGCATTACCTTTCTTAAGCAAAGGTACAACTCTTGCCTGTTTTAGCTGCTCTGGAAATGTCCCTGCTGCGAAGTATTCATTTATTATATTTGTTAATGGGCCTTGTATAATCCCTATGCATTGTTTCAGTACACACATTGGTACATCATCTAAGCCTTCTGACTTTTTATTTTTTAGCTTTTGAACAGTTTTATTGACTTCATTCTCTGTGGTTGGAAGTAACATCATTGTATCTAGTGCAACAATTTTTGCAGGTGATATATTTGTTTTGGGGAATTTTTGCTGTAACTTCTCTGCAATACTTGAAAAATACTCGTTTACATAGTTTGCTAAGTGTTGTGGATCATTTATTACCTTATCCCCCTCCCTTAGCAGTATGTTATTCTGCGTTTGTTTGCCTCTCCCCGTTTCCTTTTTTATAACATCCCAGACTGTTTTGCTTTTATTCTCTGCATTATATATTATTTTGTCATTAAATGACTTTTTTGCAGCAATCAGCACCTTCCTATAAATCTTTTTGTATCTATGATAGAAATTTAAGAATTCTGGATCATTGTGAATCTTCTTCATGGAACTGAGGTGTTTAAGTGTTTGGGAGGACTTCTTAATACCTGCTGTTATCCATCTGTTTTTGTGAGATGTTGATACAGTCATGCATACTTTTGGAAATGCTGTTTCAAAGTTCAATTTAAACAATGTGGAGAATTTGGAGAATTTCATATTCACATTGGTTTCCTTATACACTTCATCCCAGCTTTGTTTTTCCAGTTGTTTTGAAAAATCTTTTATTTTGATTTCTGATAGATGTCGTTTATAGGCTTGTAGTTTAGGGAGTGATTCGATGCCTGATTTTACTGTTGTTATTTGACAGAGATGGTCTGATAGTCCGAGATCTTTTACAGCTACATCACATTTTTCCCTGTCTATATTTGTGGCCACATGGTCAATTACTGGTGCAGTCATTGTAGTAACCCTTGTTGCACTATTGACCAATAGGGACATGCCAAAACTTTGAAGGATATTTATGAAGGTGCTGCTGGATTCATTTATGATATTAGTGTTGATGTTTATGTCCCCACACAGAATTATGTTGACCTTTGTACTTGAGACTTTATCTAGAACTTCTGTTAATTTATTGAAAAAAGTGTCCACACTACCACTGGGCGATCTATACACACACAAAATGATTAATTTCTTGGTGATATCGAGCCCTGATAATTCAATAGCTGATATTTCAATGTGTTTGTCTTCACTTACTGTACTGAGGTCATGTCTAGATTTGAACTGTGTTCCTTTTCTGATATAAATGCATGATCCTCCACCCCTTGAAGTAGTTCTGCAGTAAGAGTTTGCCCTTTCATACAATGATAATACTACATGTTGGATTTCTGTGTCTCTACACCAGTGCTCAGTAATACAAACTACTGTGCAGTTCAAAGATTGGAGCTCAACTTCTAATGCTTGTATTTTATTTTTTATTGATTGCATGTTTTGATGGAGGATTGTTAAGTCTGTGAAATGCCCCATGTTACTCTTTCCGATGGTTTGTTTTTCTTTGTGACATCTGGTATGTGTGATTTTTGAAGTGTTATAATCTGTCTTGTGAGTGATTGTTTCAGTATTTTTTGAACTGCTAGAGATACTCTTTAGGCAGGGGAACCTGTTGTCTGGATTTATCCTAAAAAAGACCTACTTTTCCTACCTATGACAACAGGTATTTGACCATGTGTGGCCCGAGATTCACCCCCTATACTTTCATGAATCAGCTGTACCAATCTTCCCTTCCCAGTCCTGTTTAGGTGTAGGCCATGCCCGACGGGCACCAGAGAAACATGAGCAAAGTTGGCCGTCCTCAGAGCCATCTCCAGCCCCACATTGATTCGCCTCACAGCTCCATCAAGGCGTGGCTGATCATGACGCCGGAACAGCTCAACAAAGTGTACATTGGTGCCATGAGTCAGGGAAGCTATCTTGTTCAGGTCACCACCTATTTCATATGCCCCATCCCTGTCCAAACTGTTTCCCGCCCCACCCACTATCACTACATGGTCCTCTTTTGTAAAATCCTTACATAAAGACCCTAGGTCCTCTATCACATGACTTAGCCCTGCATTTGGTTTGAAGATACTGGTGGCCTGGTACGCTGCCCCTAAACTTTCCTGTAACTGAGGGCCTACACCTCGCCCATGGCTACTACCTAGCAGCAGCACTTTCTTCTTCCTAACACTTTGTACATTCCTAGGCTTCTTGGCCTCGGTTGAAGTGTGCTGCACATTTCCTGCTCCTCGTTCTACCTGAGGCTCTTCTCCAATTAACTCTGGCAGTGGCAGATACCTGTTTTTGGTGTTGATGATAAAACTATCAGATCGCGTTCTCTTTCTTCCTATCCTCCTACCAGCTGCCAGTTCCCAACCACCCTCCTCCCCCCTATTTCCCTTGATCCTTATCAGTTCCTTCCTTGCTTCCTCCAACTGTGCCTGAAGGGCACAGATTTTCCTTTCCTGCTCCCCAATCAAAATGTTCCTACTGCATACTCTGCAGTTCCAGGAGAGAGCCTCTTCTGTTCTCCCAACATTCTCCCCACTGCATCCCCCCCAGTGAAAATATTTCCTACAAGATTGGCAACAAATCCCTCTACTCACTACCCTATAACAGCTCCCACATTTCTCACTCATGGTCAGTTTCGAAAGAATAGTTAAGTTTAAAGAATGTTTTAAATTTGTCAAGGTCGCGAGATTGTATGTCTGCAAGCAAAAAAAACGACACAAAGATCTTATGTGCGGTGGTTGTTGCTTTTCTACTGATTTAGAGATGCAAAAACAGAAGAATGAATTTGTAATTACTTTGCTTTTAGAGAATTTAAGTTATCAGGCGTGTTTGGTCAGGTTTTTAAACGTTTATAACTCGGAAAATTTAGACCTAGATCGCGTCTATCTAACTAGTAAACAATACGAAATGTGTTAGTTAAATACGATTTAGAAATGTTTAATTACACTTTTATTGCGACAATAGACACTGATGAAACTGGTAGTTGTCTTTTTTAAACGATTTTTGCACTATCAAGAAAACTTGAATAGAATTTGTTGTGTTTAAGTCACGCAAAATTACGGGTTATGTCGCGATTATCGGGACCTCAGCTAAAGAACAAGTTTTTTCAAGAACAAGCTCTGCTTGGACGCTAATATTCAGTTGTGTGACAAGAACGGACACTACAGCAAGTAATAAAAACAAAGAATATTTAAACTTGGCACTATTTCCTCTTAAATAAGTTATTTTAGCGGACGAAGAAAATACCTGTGATCTCACTCGGCGGCCATTCTACAAGAGTTCCATGTCCTCCGACATGGAACTCTTGCCCGCTCCGGACCATATATCGCCTTCGCCCGTCGGGTGCCCCGGCCCGATGGAGGTCGAACCTTCGTCCGCTTCTCTCTAAGGGCGTGTACACCGCATGTTGGCGTGCACCCTGTGGCAGGTTTTCAGGCATTTCATAGCTCCCCGCGGTCCGAATGGCAGGGTGCGGGTGGCACAGCCTCGCCTGTTGTTGGGCTCCCCACCTCGTCGCATACGTCAACATGGGGTCCTTTCCACGGCGGGCGGAAGCCTTATTGCACAACCGTGCGCCGATTTCCGGGGGAGGAAAGTGGTGTCACCGCCAGACACCACACTTGCTAGGTGGTAGCCTTGAAATCGGCCGCGGTCCGTTAGTATACGTCGGACCTGCGTGTTGGCACTATCAGTGATTACAGACCGAGCGCCGCCACACAGCAGGTCTAGAGAGACTTCCTAGCACTCGCTCCAGTTGTACAGCCGACTTTGCTAGCGATGGTTCACTGACTTCTACGCTCTCATTTGCCGAGACGATAGTTAGCACAGCCTTCAGCTACGTTGTTTGCTACGAGCTAGCTAGGCGCCAGTATCAGTACTATTGATATTGTGAATCATGTACCATAAAGAGCGACGTTCGTCATTAATGTATTAAAGTTAAGTATTCCACCAGCTACGTCCGTTTTTCTAAATTCTAATTCCCTTGTCATTTTCCAGACCTCACACCAGCCTGCGTGAGCTGAGACGCGTGCATTTCGGCCTCCTTTAGCAATACGGAGTTGGCTCTCCTGCCAACCACAACAACCGGAATTTAACGAGTGGCTCTGAGCACTATGGGACTTAACATCTCAGGTCATCAGTCGCCCTTAACTTAGAACTACTTAAACCTAACTAACCTAAGCACACACATCCATGCCCGAGGCAGGATTCGAACCTGCGACCGTAGCAGTCCCACGGTTCCGGACTGCAGCGCCTAGAACCGCACGGCCACCGCTGCCGGCGAATTTAAAGGACCCCACACCAATGCGAGCGCTTCGATCTTGGTAATGGTATAAGTCCTTTCGGCCTTGTTCGCTACTCTGCTAGCGAACGCTACCGGATGCGGAATAGTTCGACCATTGTTCTCCATTTCTTCGACAGTCGATGTACAGAACTGTAAGGCTTCGTCATGTGCCTCAGCACAAGCCACACATTTACACGAACACTCGTTGCAGACTGCACGGCACTGCCGTTCATCACAATGCAACTACAAACATTAATCACCCTTTATGGGCAAAATTAATCTCAATGGAAAGCTACTTTCCTTAGCAGTGGTCGAAAAACTGAGCACAAGTACTGAGTACCTACTTCGGCGAGAAACACGTAGCCACCAAACAAGTATAAAGAGAAACCTAAATCTGGAAAATGATACCCAGAATTTATCTCATCTCACTGTAAATGACGAGTGGCAGTTGCTGCGGTTAATAGTTTTGCGCAGATACATTGAAATCTCAGCGGTAATGAGTGTTATACATGGTGTTGCGAGATTTTATTCGTTGCTTAGTCACGGAGCATAGTTCACGATGAGTTTTAATAAACCCTCCTAAACCATTCGGACTAGCCTTCAAAAGTATTTACCAATAATTTGTGACTGCTAAAGGTGCGAGAAACCTTCAGATGGAACCGTGTGTGGCCCCTGCCAGATTTTGGCGCGAAATACGCCCAGCGCGAACACACAAAGAAAGTGTAAGAAAAATTTACACAAATTAATTAGCCTATAAATGAAAATGAAACACATTCCTTACTGTGTGAAATGAAGAGTACTCAGTTAATGTTTAACGACCAGGAAGGGCACTATGCTGACGGCCTGTAACATACGTTAACGGTCATGACTTCGCTCATTTGCATGGGAAGGTAAACGTAGCATGCAGGCAGAGGAACTAGGAAATAAAACTAAGTCAGTTTGCATTTCCCGATAATATGGCTATAAAATCGATAAAATCGTTGCATGTAGCTCCTCCTTGTGCCATTTCAACCTGCAATTAACGTTATGATTAATTCACATTACTCTATATGTAACTTTACTTCAGGGCTTACATGGAGCACACTGACGTAACATCCCATCTATTGGATATAAAAGTGGCAAACGTGCTGTCATTCTCTTGGGTCGACAGCCCTAGTCACCTTTTTATGGAAGTACCATGAAGGAGACCAGTGAACTCCTCACCACCTTAATTCAAATTTACCGTCATGTAGTACTTAGTGATAACTGAGTTGATTCTACAAAGAACACCAACACATGAGATACTATTACTTCTCAGATCACTGTATAATAAGACAACATGGTGCTTAGAGAATAAAAATGTGCAGAAAAAATAATTCGGATGCAATACTGACTCCTGATTACTAAAAATAGTAACATTATAACTGGCAAATCAAAAAGCACAAACAGCTTCATTATTCACACAATAATAGTTACAGTGAAACATAATATCATTAAATTTTAAAGCAACAGATCTGAGCCACTGAAGTACCATAATCGACCTTATGTGAATGACATGATTAATTTCAATCATTGCATATCACTTTTTAAGTGGAGAAATTGATAATGAATACTAGTGTACCACCAAAGTGTTATAAATGCATTAATAAGGAATGTCTGCTGATTGGCCTATTAAAACTTTTACTCTAATGGAGAGAATTCAAAACTCTGAATAAAATTACAACTGTATCATGATACAATGAATCATTACAGAGTCATACAGTTTGACATATTCGTTAAATCACTTGAAAATAGTGTGTGCTAATCCCAATTGGACAGTTTCCATGATTACATGCAAAACAACCAATATTTTCAGCAGTTCAAAAATGTTTCAAATGGCCCTGAGCACTATGGGACTTAACATCTGAGGTCATCTGTCCCCTTGAAGTTAGAACTACTTACACCTAACTAAGTTAAGGACATCACACACATCCATGCAGAGGCAGGATTGGAACCTGTGACAGCAACAGTCATTCGGTTCCGGACTAAAGCGACTAGAATCGCTAGGCCACCACGGCTGGCTTTCAGCAGTAGTTATCATATTAATAAGCAGTGATTTGCTTATGCTCTTGTAATGATAGTTTTGCCCTGCACTTGAAATGAAAGCTCAGATGATCATTGATTAATCAAATCACAAATATCTTCATTACTAAGTGTATGCAGAGATAAATGATATACTAGAAATGCACTTTCATACAGTACTAATGAACCACATACGAGTTACATATTGATAGGAAATGGGTTCTCAAACTACAATTAAGTATTGCACTAAGAAAAAACGTCGTACAACTTCACAGCAAAATGGCGTCAGGAAAGTAAGCAAATCACTGACAATTCTAGTTGCACCATTAATAAAACACAAACACACTGGCTAAGCACAAAAAGCAAAATGCTTGTTACCAACAGAAAAACTTCTCCGATTGACAACAAGGCAACATAAGTATTCCCACTATTTCACCAATTCCTACTTCTGTTAAATCACATTGAAATTATGTTGTTGTAGCTGCATCTGAATCTTTTCCAGTTTTTCAGAGATGGTATCCACGTGTATCAGCAGGAACTTATAATGCCTGAGGTCATAAATCCAGTTCATCAAATGACAGGTAAACAGGCGACTTCAGCTTAGTGTTCACAGCAGCACAGCTGATTACCATTTAAATGATGCAATACATTCCCAAAAGTTTGATCAAAGTTCACTGTTGTCATATCATAACACAAAACTTGTTCATATGCATGTGAGCATTTACACAGGAAACAACATCAAACACTCTTTCATGGTCATATATCACCGATTGATTAAATGAGTTCACCATGACCTGAGTACCAGTTAATCATTGTCATTGATCACCAGAGACTGAGCACATCATCTCTAGAGACTGTCATGAATGAGTTTGTTATGATGTCATCACATATTCACTGTCATGGGTCACACACAACACAACGAAGTTCTTCAGGGTAGAGGCATTATTCAGTCACTGACATAGATCAATGGATATGAGTTCATCACAACATACAAATCACGGATCACAGTGCAAGTGAGTTCATCACTATGAGACATATTGTAGTCACTGTCATGTGTGAAATAGAAATTAGTTCATTATGACACACAAATTCATTCACTATCTCCCATAACTATCAGCACAAAACATCACGATTTGTGGGTTTGGAATTAGTAATGAGTGCGGCCACGATAATGTCTCTGAGGTGCTCGTTGCACAGAAAAATCCTTCGCACAGTTCCAGTTACTCAATGAGTATGGCACTCAACTCTGTGGGAATACCATGATGTGAGCACTAATCATCATTCCTCTCACTTGTGCTACTTCCCATGCAAGCATGTCATATTGCAGTGCCTCCTCACTTGTCGTACCTCAGCTCCACAAAGTTGGGTGTGTTGAACAAAGCACTAACTCGTTGTGATACGTCAGGTGGCAGTGTAGGGACAGAGATGTAGCACCACTGGCTCAGTGCACCTGCTCTGAAGTTGTTGGCACATCTGGGTGCTGGCAGTGCCAGGAGCTATTGACTCTGCCTGTTCCCTCTCCTGTCACTGCACTGACATAGCCTTGACCTGGTCTGCTGTTCCCTGCCACCAGCTGGGCTGCAGTACCATTGCGTAAGAGGAAAGATTGTTGCTGCAGCCCACCACTGCGCCATCTCAGGCTCCCCTGAGGGTGGGTCCCTGGCAACATTGCAGGCTTCACCAATGGTGTCAGGTGCGTCAGACTACTCTTCTCTTCTGTTCACTGCTGTGACGTTCACTTATGAAGGGAAAGACGAAAAGATTATCAAACGTCCTCTTATAAGGCAAGTAATGCACCTTCTCCGCTCATACCTGGTTATAAAAACGAGCTTTTACTCCATAGTTAATACAAAGCAAGCCTTGTGATTTTTTTTTAGTTCTGTCTCCATAAGAGAACTATTAGTACTAATATAGAGAGATCAGCATGATTGGTGCCTCATGGGGTCATCCTCTAACTATCATTTTACTGTTTGTTTTACATGAAATGATGGATGATCCTTCTAATCCTTATGAGTTTAAGAGTAAATAAAATGAAAAAATCTAAAGTGTTCTTCAAAATTACACTTAATTCTACTAGTCGTTCTGTGCATAAGACGCTGACAAACCAGTAAGGACCCTGGTCAGAGTATACACTGATAAGCCAAAACACTATGACCACTCTCCACAACAAGGTTGCATGCTGCCTAGGGGCACTAAGGGCTTGTGATATTGAAAGAGAAGTATATTAGAGGATTGGAGACGAATGGGGAATGATTCTAGCGACTATAAATGGGGCAAACGCGGGAATCCGCCAACTTCAGTTACTTTGATAAAAGCAAGATTGTTGTAGCTCAGTGACTGGGAACGGGCATCTCAGAAACGGTGAAGCTTGTCAGCTGTTCATGTGCTACTGTAATGACCATCAAGTGGTTGAAGAATGCTGGAACCTTGGATGTCCATACCTCATCACAGTGAGTTTGGATCTGAGGCTTTCCTGCTCTCTAAATCAGGTTAGGGGGCGAACTGTGACAGATCTGACAACAGAATACTATGCTGGAACCAGAACTGATCTGACAACAGAATAATATCCAGGGACAAACACAAGTGTTCTGGAGCCCACTGCACAGTGAACACTGTTGAAAATGGTGGTCCACATCAGAGGACCCCTACATGTTGTCATGTTGACCCAACCGAATCATCAGTTAGGATTATAGTGGGCATGATTGATACTGGACTAAGGATCAATTGAATCTTGTCACCTGGTTGTTGTTAAATCAGCGGTCCACAAGTAGCATATGTCTTAGAATTATGAACCAAACAGCATATTTTTTAAAATTGTAAAGATTTAAAACCGAGATATTAGTTTCACTGTTTCCCCCATTTCAAATTTTATACATTCAAAAACAAATTTTATGTATTAAAATTCTAAAATTAATGCAAATTCAGCAAAATGAATTCGACGATCTTTATTTTGTATTTTACTTCGAGAAATAAATTTTTGTCCAATAATTTTTACTAATCTATTATCATCTTCTAAAAAGATTTTAGTATGACGATCAGGAAGAGTAATTTTATGCTTGTTATCTATATGTAATGAAACTTTTTTCACATTTAGGTCTAAAAATTTCAGCTTCTTAAATAGTGTAAGTTTTTAGTTTTTCAAAGCTTTGATAATTTAGTGAACACTTCTGCATAGTCATTACTATAACTCATAAGTTCTAAAATATTCCCTTCTCAATTGTAATAACATCAAAAAATTTTAACATATAATTATCAATTAGTTTAATGTTCGATTTACCCTTGTATGCTAAAAAACCATTACATCTGTGTGAGTAACTTCATATAAAATTGTAAATTATTAGCATGGATTCAACCATCACCAATATTAATGTTAGATTACTATTTCGTTGTTAGGAAGTAGTTAATTATTTTTTAGTTTTTCATTAACAGGAAATGAGTAAAATTAATGCTCTAAATTTTCTTCATGTTTTATTAAGGAAAGAATTCATTAAATCGTTTTAAAATGACTGTTGCATCAGAACCATTGAAGTCAATCAAATTATAATTTTCGTTAGTGATAGTGCTAATTCAGTTCTGAATAGTACCAAAACTAGCATATTCTAGGATAATTTTCTACATAAATTATTGATGCTGCAAAATCATCATTTCGTTGTGGATGAAAAAATAGCATTAGTTTCTTATGAAAATGGTCCTTACATTTAACAAATATTCTATAAGCTAGTTAAAAATTATTATTAATTCAAATGGAATAATTTAAGGAACATTATTAGCAATTGCTTTCTATTTGTTTTAATAATTTGATTGTTAAATCCTAAAATTTGCCCACTCAATCTTATTCACCTATAACTAATGTAATATCACCTTCAATACCTTCTTTAATGTTTATATTAGGTTTTTTCGATTGAAACAAATTTTATAAATTTTGCACATTTTATCAACCTACAGGACTTCCTATCGTTTTTTCATTAGTACACAATCTATTAGATTTTGATGTAATATTTGAAGTTAAAATTTGAATAAAAAACGACTAGTAAATAAGCTTCTGTAACTGGCACAGTTTATCTTTTTCAGAGCATATGAATATTTAAATAATCTGTTCATTTATATTAAAAACTTATGCAAATTAATGAAAGATTTGGAACCAAGAACACGAATTCTAGAAAAGAAATTAAAAAATAAATATGGTTGACTTTTTCCAAATTCTGTTTGATGTTCAATAATAGGACCAAGTGGTTGTGGAAAAACAATATTAATCATAGGTAATTATAGTCATTTGCACATTTTTTCTAAAAGTTTAGATCAACAAAAATATAATGAAATTATAAAAAGACCTGAAACAAATGAAGATGTAGTTAATGAAAACTTTGCTACTTTTGTTGAAAATAATTATGAAATTATTAAATTAGATGAATGTGAAAATAATTCAGTTGTACTTCTTGATTACTTCATTCATGAAAATCAAGATATAGTTAGAGAATATTTGTCTAGACGTAGACATAAAATAATAGATTGTTTTTACATAGCTCAATATTATTTAAAGATATTAAAACAATTAGTTAGAAATAACCTTAATTTTTTAAATATTGCTTGTGGAGATTTAAAATGTGACGATTTTAAATAATAGCATTGTAAATCTTGAAATAAAGATGAATTTCATTTTATAACAATATACATGACAGGAAAAATTAATAATGGCAAATAAAGAGAAACGATTAAGAATATTTTAGGTATTAAAAGTTGAACATAGAGACGTTAGAGATGAATATTGAATAACAAATTGATGAACCTTTTAATTAAACATAAAAACATCAAATATAAAATAAAAATGATTATTTTATTTTTATCTGTAATTAATATTTTGTAAATGTGATCCATATGTTGCTAGATGGATAAGTAAAAGAAGAATTAAAAGCAGAATTTAATAAATGGAAAAGACAACCAACAACAGAATATGAAAAATTTTAAACTGAAGATCATACAGTTATTGGTTCAATTGAAGAAGTTAAAGAAGGAATTGAAGGATTAGGTGATAATGTGTTAAAAGCAATTGAAGAAAACAAAGAAGTTGAAAAACAAACGATTTCTTATACTCATCAACATTATTCAGAAGAATTTAATGATATTACAACAATTAAACAATATGAAAGTGATAAGGAGATTATACATTAATTGAATCAAAAATTTAACGTTTATTGAATAAATATGTTAAGTAAATTAAAGATAGAAAAGAATTTATAAATGAAGATGAATGATCTAATATTAAAAAATAAGTATAACTTAAAAATGTTATAATATATTATTCACAGTGAAGACAAAGTTTTTCAATTTAGGCCTGATGGCACATAAAATTCGTTGGTAAATTGTGAATAAAATTTGAAGGCGAGATATTAACAATTAGTGATAGAACATATGAAGGATCTGATGCATTAATGAATCCATCAACTAAAAATAAATAACTATTGATGATATGAACACATTACTCACAAGTTCCGATTTATTAAATTATGTGCTATATTGATTCATTGAGGATCCTTATATTCTGATAATAATTATAATAAAATAAAAACATAGAAGGACAATAAGCATAATTAATTTGGTAAGAGGATTTAACAGTGTAGATAAAAAAAGTGTGCAAAAATTTAATTAAAAATACTGAGAAAAACCAATTAAATATATTTGGATGAATGATTGAAGAGATTTAATTGATAGATTAACTATAATTCTGGGTGAAGAATGGACAGGAAATAAAACTGTTGTAATGAAAAAGTTAGAATAATGCAAATTTAATTAACAAATTTACTGATTATATTATTGATAATCCCAAAGTAATTCAACATTTTGGAAAAATGAAAAAATATGGAAAAGGATTAGTTAATGCAGCAATTAAGAAATTGCTACATCATCAAATATGTGGTCGGGGTACCAGATTGCAAGAAAGATTACCTGGGGGAGGAAGTAAACCACTACATAAAGCACATATATGTAACTACCGATTTTATTATATCTTGAAGTAATGCATGTACAAATTATGAAATTTTCAACTGGTATACACTATATTTCAAAAAACTAAAATTAAATACTTCCCATATAAGTTAATAAGTGATATTGAGAGAAGACCATTGGTCCAGCAAATGGCAATCTCTATTTTATTGAAGATTGGTACCACCAATGAAATTTCTCATATTTATTTTATATTACACAAAGTTTATATAATATGAGACCATCGCAGTCTTATAAAAAGTAGATTTTGATCATACTTAGCATTCCAACACCCAGTAAGACTCAATCACTCAACGTACGATGTTTAAACTTTTGTCTAAAACAACTGGATAAGTTTTTATATATATATATATATATATATATATATATATATATATATATATAAGGCAACATACCTTTCATCCATTCCTTAATAATTCACAACAGTGATAAAAGCAGTATAGATAAGAAAGCGTCTGGATGAATGATTTGAGATGATATGAATAAAAGCAGAATGAAACAATATCTGTAGATAAGCAATATAATATCGATTTGTAGGCAAGTCAGAAAGCTATTATGTAGAAATGGGTCTTTGGCATCAGAGACATCTGGGACAGGATGCTCATTGCATGGGCAGTTTTCGTTATATGTACAAGAGAAAGGAACCGTGAATTTCAAACACGTGAGTTTCTAGTATACTCATTGGTCAGGAGTCAAACCACCCTATGGTTAGGCCAGAAGGAACTAGTGGTGAGGTGGCAAGAGAGCACTCACAGTGGGGACTCTGGACTGGATGGATGCAACTTGCCAATGGCTGAGCATAACAGCTCACAAAGAGGAGATAGGAATAAAATACCATAAGTTAATATCTTCTTCTTCAGCTTCCATTCGAAATATTTTTAGTAAATTTTGGACAGGCGAAAATCTGTGTAGGCAGGTAGATCTTGTGCATGTGAAAAGTTTGTGTCAGTAACTTGATGCATAGGTTTCATTACGTTGAAAATTTAGTTTTATAACAGTTTGGATTTAAATAAAAGTTTGTTACTATTACTTTACTTGGTATAAAGAATGCATGTGATGAACATGGGTAATTTTAACACTTTGCACATATCCATGGGGCAGATGAATAAGATGAACAGCATTGTTTGTAAAATGCGTGGTACTGTTAACATTAAGCAGGAACTAAAAAAATCTTTTTCATATACTTTTCAGGTAAATAAAATAGTTAAATTTATAGGAGTAATTCCAGAATTTTGAGCAATAAGAGATTGCAGGGGATAACGTTATTTTTTATTTAAAAGTAAATTCGCTATTGGAAGTAATACCAGTAACACGTGGGAATAACGTATTGGAAGACAAATTGTGGGAAACTTTGAAAAATAAACCACGAGAATTAGACGATCGTCTTCTCGTATGGAAACTGTAAGTAAAGTGTAGAATAAAAGTGTGATATTGTGTAACTTTTGGAAGAATAAAGAATTCTGTTATAAAATTTCATGTCCTATTTTGGAAGAGAAGAGCAGTTCAATCCATTCAGTCTCAGCTAAGATAATTTTGTGGTTCCTTAACAGAGTCAATTAATATAAACGGATTTTCTTAAGGTCTTAACTATTGAACAGTGGGAATCGTTGCAATTTATCAAGCACATGAGCAAAAAGTAAATAACCAGGGGTGATCATAAAGAATAGGCTAGAAATGAAAATTGATTTGGAAACGATGAGACAGTAGCGATATAGATGCCAAACTTTGCAATTACAGATATTCATTGCTTGGCTCAGTAGATAAAACATATGTGTGAGTAAATGCGAGAGATCGAATTTTACATTTGTGGAAACCATCTGACATTGTCCTTGGGTCTAATGTTGAGAATTAAGAGACCAAAGTAGTTTAATTTAAATTTTAGAAATCGTAACATATGTCACAGTCAAAGAACTAATTGTGAATTACTCAGCAACAAGCTAATGTGAAAACATAGTGAGGTGAATAAAAAATAATTTTGTAAACTCGAATAAGATGATGTAGTGTTTCTCATTACAAGCATTATTAGGGGACCTGTATTACTGTTGGAGGATGTGAAAATATACAGAGAATGAGTAAAAGCCTAATTCTGTAAATTCTAGTAAGATGAATTACTGTTCTCGCTACAAACGATGTTAGAGCACCGACATTACTGAAAGAATGGAATAGGTATTCCTTATATGGTGGCTCTATTGTGTTGTGGGTTATAAAGAATATGGTTGCCTACAATATTTACAACTATAGTCGGGTGAACGTATAGATTAAATAATTATCCATTGCGCAAAGTTTTGGCTATTTTAGTTTTGTGGAGACATAGATTCTCTCATGATGAAAGAAATTTCTTTCTTATTTACAAAATTTTAGCTGAATTCACACAGCAAGTGTAGGTAACGCTTCTATCTTCAGTTCTTATACAAAATAGCCCCATAATATACATATCATTTTATTTTGAAAATTGAAAAATTTATAATGAGATAAAAATCCAAAAATTTGAAACTTTTTTTTGTTGACTTCCTCTTACAGATAAAATAGGTAAAAATGTAATTGATTCTTTTTAAAAAATATTTGAATTGAGACACAGTCTCAAGACTGCTTCTGCTGTCATGAGAAAAACAAAAAATTTACAAGCAGATAATGGTAAAGAATTTTATAATGAAGAATTTAAAAAAAATGGTTCAAATGGCTCTGAGCATTATAGGACTTAACATCTTAGGTCATCAGTCCCCTAGCACTTAGAACTACTTAAACCTAACTAACCTAAGGACAACACGACACCCAGCCATCATGAGGCAGAGAAAATCTCTGACCCTGCCGGGAATCGAACCCGGGAACCCGGGCGCGGGAAGCGAGAACGCTACCGCACGACCACGAGATGTGGGCGAAGAATTTCAAGAATTAACGAAACATTTACTACTTATCTTCATTCAACTTTTAGTGAATTTGAAGCATGTTTTGTTGAACGATTTAATTGAACATTAAAAGAAAAAAATTGACTTACAAGGAAATTATAATTAGTTTATCTAGCTTCGAAATTACTTGATGAATATTATAATACAAAACACTAATCAATATAAGTGAAACCAAAACATGTAAACAAAGATAATGAACATTGTTTTGAAAACTGTTTATGTAACAAATTTGCTGGATACTAATGCTATATGTGAATATTAATTATTTGGATTTGGAGCTCCTTGTGTTTACCGTCCTTGCAGTTAAAATTGTAGGATGTGAGATCTTCCAGTTATGCCAAACACCGCATTTTCCAAGTACCCAAACATCTTTCAGAACCACTGTCCCATCATTAGTGGGTTTCCGTTTTATTTAATCTTTACAGTTGGTGTGCATGACTTTTCAGGACCACTTGTGTGTTTATTACCGGTAGGGTGTCATGTTTTCGTGTGGTAAGCCCTTCTATTCTCAGTCTCACGGGTAGGTGACGTGATGCACACGTAAATATAGCACGTATTTTCACAGATAAGGTCGTAAAAGCACTTAGCACTGCACCAAAACTCAGTCTAATTGTGTGCTATACATGAAATTGGCCACAGAGTAAGAAGAAGCACTTCCATAGTACACTATGTCATGCAGGTAGAGAAAGCATTTTACACCTTGCAAAGCTGCCAAGACCGTGTTTATCAGTCGCTCGAAATATCCTGTGGCTCTCTTCAGTCCCATATTTATTCTCTTATATTGATAATGCTGATAATTTGAAGTGAACACCGCTTTCTCTCTGTCCTTCCTCTCCATCAGTATTTGACGATATCCGTTTGCAAGATCATTGTGGTATCCTGCCCACTCGTGTAATATATCGTGCCTAGGATGCTGCTTTCTCGGGTAGTTAAACAACTATTCAAGCAAATCACATTAGTGGTTTTTATTACAGTAAGGTAGATCGATAATACTTGACTTGGCGTCTTTACAAAGATTGGTTGCAAGCAATTGGTGACACCAAAAAATAATCAATGTCCTTCACTATATACAATTTCCATGCAAGTAAATGACA
Organism: Schistocerca gregaria; assembly: GCF_023897955.1. Classification (NCBI taxonomy): domain Eukaryota; kingdom Metazoa; phylum Arthropoda; class Insecta; order Orthoptera; family Acrididae; genus Schistocerca; species Schistocerca gregaria. The sequence continues at coordinate 91,398,228 of NC_064922.1, read as the reverse complement.
CTTCACAAGTCACGGCTCGTCTTCCGGAGCGGCTCTTGCGGGCTCTTCTAGTGTGCGTCGCTTTTATTCTCTCTGTGTAGAGGACGCTCCTGTCATGATGACGTCCTACTGAGCGTGCTATGGGCTGACATCTCCTCACAGTCATCTCTGGTGTATCGTTCTTGATCTTCATGCCGGCGCTTGTCTTTACGTCGGAACAATCAATACTTTGCTTGGCCTAATTGATCCAAAATGTCGTAGATATTCGGTAGTGAAAATGCATCGTCTGCAGTAATATCGTTCAACTGCCTGTAGTCCATTACGATTATCCACTTTTTGTTTTCCGCTGGGGTCTATCTTTTACGGAATTAGGAGCAATGGTGCATTCCACGCTCTTTTACTTTCGACAATTATGTCATTCTTCAGCATTTGTTCAATTTTCTCCTTTAAACTTCTTTTTGAGCTTCAGGAACTGGATACCGTCTCGCTTTCACTTACCATCCGTGGGTGTTCTGGCGCTGTCCGAACTTTGTGCTGCACTGCGGTTGTGTATGACAATTTGTCAATTTGTCCCCTGGTAGATGGAACACGTTTCCATACCCAGTGCCCACTTCCACTAATGCGCTCCTCTGCTCAGTATTTAAATTCTCTGCTCTGAGCTGTTTCTGTAAGGTACTAATACTACCTTCTGCTCTGCTTCTGCTTTTTACTTCGCATATTTTTACTTGAGGTTTCAGTACCTCTGTCAGTAATCTGACATTCTGCAGCTTAACTCTGTTCTCTGAAACATTCAATGCACTCGCTAAGCATTTACTCTTTCCAACTTTCACGAATGATTCAGGTACATGCATTCCTTGTGCAATTTCCTGTCCTGAGATAACCATTTCCCTTTCACTCTGTCCTGGCACTTCCGCTCTTAATAACATTTCCTTTTCCTCTCGGGGACCCATTTCCTCGTCGGATTCTTGAGCCGTTTCGGCCTCATAAACTTACGTTTCCTCTTCTGTCTTTAGGGGTATGTCTTTCCGTTATTGTCTTGCAACTATTCCCACATACACTAAATGGACCTTATGCTCAGTTAGGATGTTGCTACCTATCAGCCCTATTTATGGGATGACTAGTCTGACCCATATTACGTACATGAAATTTCTGCTCAACTTTTCCAGCACCATCCACCCTTAGGTGTATCTGCACTGTACCTATTGTATTACCACATCACTCATTAAGCCTTTCAACTGAAGCATTTCTGCTTCATTTACTGTAATTGTACTCTTCACTGGAATAGTTGTCCTCTTTAGTAAGCACAATAACCTGTCAATAACTTTAAGTACTTTTTTAATCCTATACAATGTCATACTAGAACATCGTTCTCCGTTGGTGATGATGATGTTTGGTTTGGAGGCGCTCAACTGCGCGGTCATCAGCACCCGTAAAAAGTCCTCATTTTTACACAGTCCAATTTGTACTCAATCCAATCTAGCCACTGTCACCAATGATGATGATGATGATGTTTGGTTTGGGGGCGCTCAACTGCGCGGTCATCAGCACCCGTAAAAAGTCCTCATTTTTACACAATACAATTTGTACTCAATCCATCTAGCCACTGTCACCAAAGATGATGATGATGATGATGATGACAACACAAACACCCAGTCCCCAGATAGAGGAAATCCCTAACCTAACCGAGAATCGAAGCAGAGACCCAGTGATCCAGAGGCAGCAACGCTAGCCACTAGACCACGAGCTGTGGACACCGTTCTCCGTTGCGCAGTCGCTTGCCCTAACTGTGGGCTCACTTACTACGACAGTGCCCGACGGTCAGGCCTTGCCGCCCTTTTGTTTCCCTGTACAAGTTTGCCTGTTTTGCTCGATACTGGCACCCTGCTTTTTCTCCAGGCGTGCCGGGGCTCTTCGTGACAAGCCTTAGCGTAATGGCCCTGCCGCTTACACTTCAAGCAGGCTGCGTCTTTTACTCTCATGCACGGGACGCCGCTTGGGCTCCGTTTCCATACCTCCATTGGTTTCTCTGTGATTTCCTTTAAATTCTCTGACATTTCCGCGCCGACTGTTGCTCTGAACGCTGTTAGTGACCGCTAGCACTACAGTCGTGGAAGTACCTCACTGTACCACTAGGTTTCTCTGTCTTGCTACACATCGGTGATTTCAATGATTTCATACTAAAGGCACTGGTACTTCAAACAATTGATAAAATAGTGGTTTCAGTCAGGAACCACAGCTACTCTAGGGATTAGATCGACATCTGAATCATTAATAACTACAATGAAAGTTGTTCTTGAATACCAGTACATATACACAGCTTAATTTAACCGCCATCTGAATCGTTGACAATTACAATGAAGGTTGTTCTCGAATTCGAATACGAATTTTTCCCATATGGCTTTAACAAGTATTTCTGTTTCTTCTTGCAGGTCTTCTAGCCAAGAGAATTCGACGAGTTTTATTTGGCTCTTACTTCCCCACATATCGCTATCGTTATAACACTCCACACCTGTCTGAGTGTACGCTACCAGCTCTTATGATGAACATTCTCGTGGAATTTCCTTGTAGAAATTTAAGTTTGCAACTTTTTGTAATTGTCGGTCGTTAATTATTGTTACTCTGTCGATTCTGTGCTCTGAAAACGCTTGTTCTGTTTTTAGATACAGTGGAAACACCCGTTTTAAGCAGATCGAGGTGAAAATTGTGTTTTAGAAACAGACCTTCCGTATGTTTTTAATGTAGTATACATACTTCAGTCCATAATTTTCGGCCATGTCTCCATCACATGGATAATTACTATTGCTGTTTATAGTAAATGCTAATGTGTGGCATTTTTCATGTCATCGTCTAGCTTTAATTGCATGTGTAAACCTTTCTTACACATCTGCAATAGTTTCTTCTTTTCGCAACTGCAGTGTACACGCTTTTTGTATGGTATTTGTTTCAGCCCGATACGCCAGTTTCGTTTTTTTTTAACAAATTAGCTACATTTAAAGGCATAAATTCTCTAATGGTGCATCCGTTAAGTCTGTGTTACACATTTACTCATAGTCTTAAGTACTTGTGGAATAATGTTCTTTATAGCAATCAGCCCTAATTTGGAAATATCTATAAATGATATTATTGTGGAGAACAGTGTCCTATAGCAAGAGAAATATGTTTCCCCTGCTTTAATATAGCAGCTTCACGTAGTTTACAGGTAGATAATTCGAAGTATATGCACACAGAATATTGTTTCCAAGGTTACCTGTATTCCAGTCAATTTTTTTGTGTTCTTATTACCCCAGTACACAAACTGAGAATGTAGTTAAACACCACCCAGCAGCTGTTCTGTAAGTTATTCATTAATTGACGCCACATGGAAGCAACTCTAACAGAATACAGTGCAGCACATTATAAATACTGGTGTTTTATTGTCTTAATAACTCATCCACTGGGCCAAACAAACGATGCATTGTGTAGCTGTGTATTGTCACCTTCGGCCTGGCAATAACACGTTCTTTAACTGTGAAAGACACAACAGTTTGTTGTAGTCGCATGTCTGGAGACTTTATAAAATCTGTAAGGCGAATACAAATCATTCTGTTCATTCCGAGGGTTGTAATTTGTTGTGTATATTGTTTACATATTCTTACGCTACAGTTGGATTTCAACCACGTTAAATAGTCCCAACTGTATTATCACTGTCCACAATCACATTGCTGCTGGCAAAACTTTCAGGATTTGAGGCCGTGGTTCAAGAATTCTTCTTTTTCTGACCTTTCGTCCAGGACTGCCCTGGACACCCTCACGGAGGAGCGTCTCTGATGATGTCCAGTGCAATCCTGGACGAAACGCCAGTAACAGAAGAGTTTCTTGGAGCACGACCTCACATCCCGACAGGTTTACCAGCAGGTATCTTATCCAGTCGCGAAAGTCTTCACTCTATAATCATATTGCTGTCCTGGGGTTACGAAAATCAGGGATTTACAATATACCTTGTCAATGTGGCATGTCCTACATTGGCCAGACGACAAGAACTGTGGAGATCAGGTGCAAAGAACATTAGAGGCACACTAGATTAAGACAGGTGACTAAGTCAGCCATTGCTGAACACTGTCTAGAACTAGATCATGCCATGAAGTATGAGGATACCACGATTCTAGCACAAACACCCAGATTTTGGGACAGTGTTATAAGAGAATCGATAGAAATAAAAATGGCTCACGATCTTATGAACCGTGACACAGGGTACCAGCTAAGCAGAGCCTGGGATCCAGCTCTGTACTTGTTAAAGGAGCAACGGGGCCAGCTGCAACACTACACAAACAGAAGAACCAGAGACATGGAAATGGAAAACGAGCCCCTATCGCACCGCCAGGCGCACCAGACCGAAGATGGAACACCCAGAAGTGGGACTGGTGGGCGCGGACCGCAGAGGGAACATCCAGAGCCGCAGCGGACGAAAAACGGAGCGGCAACGCTCCAACAGGTCGTGGTGAGTGGGCGGGGACCGCAGGGGGAACGCTTGGTACCCCAGACCGTAGTTGAAACCCCCAGGAGCGGGTTTGGTGGGCGCGGACCGCAGAGGGAACAACTAGAACCGCAGCGGACGGAAAACGGAGCAGCAACGCTCCAGCAGGTCGCTGGGAATGGGCGCGGACCACAGAGGAAGCGCCTGCAGCCGTTGGTGGAGGGGGAAGGCCATAGGCATGAATACTGGACCAGGTCCACTCGAGGAGCAGTCTCAGGTCGCACATGCTGAAGGATACGAGCTACGTGACCGAAATATCGTGCAAGTACAACGCTGATATCCGGCAGATTGGTTCAAATGGCTCTGAGCACTATGGGACTTAACAGCTGTGGTCATCAGTCCCCTAGAACTTAGAACTAATTAAACGTAACTAACCTAAGGACATCACACACATCCATGCCCGAGGCAGGATTCGAACCTGCGACCGTAGCAGCAGCGCGGTTCCGGACTGAAGAGCCTAGAACCGCTCGGCGCTCGGTCACAGCGGTCGGTGGCACGAATCCACCTGGCGGATTAGTGTCGAGGTCCGGTGTGCCGGCCAGTCAGTGGATGGTTTTTAAGGCGGTTTTCCATCTGCCTCTGTTACCCTATCTCGGTGATTGCTGCACAGACACTGTCTCCATACACGCGGACACCATAACCACTCAATCACGCAAACATTTTGGGCTACAGTCGTCTGGTATGAGACGTTCCCGAGGAGTACACTGGGGGCCGAAACGCTCAATAACCCTGGGTTCGGTGTGGGGCTGCGGCGGTGTGCGTGGAACTCTGTGGCCTGTTGTGGGGTTTGATCCACTGAGGGCTATGGCTAGGTACCTGAAGGCATGGTAAAACGTCATTTGCACCCATATAAATGAGTTGATATGATTATCTCTCAATATAAACAAACTAATGATGCTAATCGTGTATACAACAACGAACTGTGTTAGTGTGGTGCACCTCTCTACATATAAGCAATCTTTTTGAAAATGTAAGGACGAGTATTGATAATTACAAAAAACCTTAAGTAAATTTGTTATGTCAGTGGATTTATAAAAAAAATGGTTCAAATGGATCTGAGCACTATGGGACTTAACTTCTGAGGTCATCAGTCCCCTAGAACTTGAAACTACTTAAACCTAACTAACCTAAGGACATCGAACACATCCATGCCCAAGGCAGGATTCGAACCTGCGACCGGAGTGGTCGCTGGGCTCAAGACTGTAGCGCCTAGAACCGCACGGCCACTCCGGCCGGCATACAGATGGTCATTCAGTGTTACAGTATTCTACAAATAATTCTCTTTTTATATGCCTTGAACTCAGTTTCAAAAGAATTCAGGCCTATTTTCGCGGTTACTTGCATACGTATTCCTTCAGCAAATTTAGCCTCCAAAGATTTTATGCTTATAGTGTTTGCAACTGTATATCTTGGTGTTGGATAAATATTGCCATTTAGGCACTGTTCCATTTGATTCATGTTAACACTGTGCTCACACAAATAGCCAATAACGTCGTCAAACGCGGCACTAGACAGCAGCTCAGTAGGTCCACTACAATCTATAAAGCGCTGTCCAAGTTGTTTAAATTGACCACATTTGAACTTTTAATGTGATTTAGACTTTCAGATGTTTACTAATGCTCTGCTTTTCCGTACATATCGACATCTAATACCTCAGACTATAATATGCTGATGTCTTTAGGAGTATGTGAAGGGTAGTATTCAGTCATTTTTCTCTCTATAAAATCTGTCATAGTACACAGATAGTCCCATTTACACCAAGAACACTGGACCCTACTATCAAGAGGTGGAATGTTCTGTAACTCATCACCACGTCATATTCACTGTGGGGACTATCTTCACACCCTTACATCCAGTTACAATCAAATTGTACGTATTGGTAAATAGGAATATTCTCCAAGCATTTATCTGACACAAGTTCCAGTCGTGACTATGCTAAAACATAGTTGTCCCTCCATAATTGCTTGTTTTTACTTATCTTTTTTATTGTAAATAATAACACTCAATTATTTTAAACCTAGTACTGCTAGAAGGAAATGATGCGTTTCTGCGAAAGAAGTAGATTTTCTAATGGTAGCCTTGTAGTCCCAGTCCAACTAAGAATACTTTCGGGTCAGATGGAGTTCCACAGTTTCTGCGTATTTCGTAAGACTTTTTCTTGTTGAAGGAGACGCCACGACGCACACAAGGTCACCAGCCTGCTCTGAGACACCATTGAGGGGCCGTAAGGATCTGTCGATAGCGACCCACTTGCGATGGTCGCCTTTTGTTTCCACCACGAGTACCTGGCACGAATCGGGACGAGTCGCCGATCATGTCGAGGGTCACACGGAGTTTGAACCATACATGTTCTTTGGTAGGGAACTAAGATCAAGCTGAGAAATGGTGATTTTCAGAGCGCGACACGGTTTTGTGGATACTCCCCATTATCTCTACCTTCTGAATAATTTAGAACGCCGTATTTCACATTACACTACGAAGGGTTTTGTATAAATTTGGTACTGTCACCAAGGGGCCTCGATTTTTCGTGTGTTTCTTCCGTTACCTAGTAATGCGGTCCTAAGATATCATTTGGTATTTAGTAAGTAATATAAAGAGTTCTTTGACAAAGAGCAGCAGATATATGTGCACTCTGCCGGAGACAATAGGCGTCGTTCCTGACATATCACGTACCGAGTACAGGCCCATTAGTCGTCATGTCCTTCAAGGACACTGGCGACGCTTCAGGATAATTACATCCGTGTTCTTGAGTTTGGGGCCACCGGCAAGAGTCACAATTCTAAAGATTCTGCAAGTGGGCTAGTTGTTTTCAGGGACGAAACGTCCAACCCAGGACTGAGAAATATTATAATCAGGACTATTAATAACCCCGATAGGGAACTGATTGCGTAATATAAATGTGTACCAACCATATCCAATAACACAACAGTTACAGATGAAATTCCAAACATTTTAAAACGTTTCAAGATCAAGTGATTCCGAAACCTACTGAGACAGTAAGACAGCATTGAGAAGAATTTTGAAAGTGAATTCACACTTTCGAATTGAAACAACCTGAAACTAGCTACACATAAATTTTGCAATTAGCTTACACCTTGACATTCAACGGTCTCTTTCTGACTGAGTTTGGGAGTGCTTGGAGTGTAAACAAGCATTTACTTTAAAGAAATACCTTAGACATTGTTACATAAATTACACTACTAGCCATTAAAATTGTTACACCACGAAGATGACGTGCTACAGACGTGAAATTTAACCGACAGGAGGAAGATGCTGTGATATGCAAATGATTAGCTTTTCAGAGGGTTCACACTAAGTTGGCGCCGATGGCAACACCTGCAACGTGCTGACATGAGGAAAGTTTCCAACCGATTTCTCATACACAAAGAGCAGTTGACCAGCATTGCCTGGTGAAACGTTGTTGTGATACCTCGTGTAAGGAGGAGAAATGAGTAGCATCACGTGTCCGACTTTGATAAACGTCGGATTGTAGCCTATCGCCAATGCGGTGTATCGTATCGCGACATTGCTGCTCGCATTGGTCGAGATCCAATGACTGTTAGCAGAATATGGAATCGCTGGATTCAGGAGGGTAATACGGAACGCCGTGCTTGATCCCAACGGCCTCGTATCACTAGCAGTCGAGATGACAGGCATCTTATCCGCATGGCTGTAACGGATCGTGCAGCCAAGTCGCGATCCCTGAATCAACAGATGGGGACATTTGCAAGACAACAACAATCTGCACGAACAGTTCGACGACGTTTGAAGCAGCATGGACTATCAGCTCGGGGGCCACGGCTGCGGTTACCCTTGACGCTGTATCATAGACAGGAAAGCCTGCGATGGTGTACTCAACGACGAACCTGGGTGCACGAATGGCAAAACGTCATTTTCTCAGATGAATCCAGGTTCTGTGTACAGCATCATGATGGCCGCATCCGCGTTTGGCGACATCGCGCTGAACGCACATTGGAAGCGTGTATTCGCCACCGCAATGCCGGCGTATCACCTGGCGTGATGGTATGGGGTGCCATTGGTTACACGTCTCGGTCACCTCTGGTTCTCACTGACGGCACTTTGAACAGTAGAAGTTACATTTGAGATGTGTTACGACCCGTGGCTCTACCCTTCATTCAATCCCTGCGAAACCCTACGTTTCAGCAGGATAATGCTCGACCGCATGTTGCAGGTCCTGTAAGGGCCTTTCTGGATACAGAAAATGTTCGACTGCTGCCCTAGCCAGAACATTCAGCAGATCTCTCACCAATTGAAAACGTCTGGTCAATGGTGGACGAGTAACTGGCTCGTCACAATACGCCAGTCACTACTCTTGATGAACTGTGGTATCGCGTTGAAGCTGCATGGGCAGCTGTACCTGTACACGCCGTCCAAACTCTGTTTGACTCAATGCCCAGGCGTTTCAGGGCCGTTATTACGGCCAGAGGTGGTTGTTCTGGGTACTGATTTCTCGGGATCTATTCACCCAAATTGCGTGAAAATGTAATCACATATCAGTTCTAGTATAATATATTTGTCCAATGAATACCCGTTTATCATCTACATTTCTTCTTGGTGTACCAATTTTAATGGCCTGTAGTGTAAATGTGTACCAACCATATACAACAACACAACAGCTCCACAGGATGTCCCAAAGAATTTTAAAACGTTACACGATAAAGTGATTCCGAAACCTCCTGAGACAGTAAGACAACTTAAATTAAAACAACCTGAAATAAGCTACTGATAAATTTTCCAATTAGCTTACATCTTGACATTCCACATTATTATTAATGGACTGGAAGGGGAGCGTCAGTCCCTTTCTGACTGAATTAGGGAGTGCTTGGAGTGTAAACAAGCATTTACTTTTAAAATATTCCTTAATCATGGTTAGATAAATCACTACGGGAGCAAAAAGTGATGAGTAACTTGTGTACAACAGGTCAGAAGTCCACTTGTAACGCCGGAAATGCATATCCTCTTATTTACATCTGTAGTACTATAAAGTTTTTTCCTTATTTTGTTACCTGAAGATATGATATTTCTGTGCCTTTATATATTGTAATTGTTTTACTGTTTGTATAGATATATATATTTATGCATTTATGTCGATGTATAATTGGCTTGTTTTGTAAATATTATTTGTATTTTTACGCTGGGTCTGGCCTAGGGAAAACCTATCGAACGATTACATCGATAGGTCGTGTGGAGAAGCAAAGTGTTTAGGATCTTTGGTAGTGTTAACTCTGCCGCGTGGAGCGCGGGCAGAGAGAGAGTCTGGCTGGAGTAGTGCAGTGGAGCAGGTGTGTTGTGTGACGCTCCCGCGGGTTGCCGCGCTTTCGGGGTTTGGCAGCATGTAATTGCGCTCGACTTGCTATGGTAGTTTCAGACACGGTGTCGCGGACGGGAAGCATTAGCTGGCGCACATCAAGAGCCCGTTTCGCCTGGTGACCGTGTCGAGAAGAAAGCGCCAACATCCAGCTTCTGCAACAGCGACGGCCGACAATGAGTGACTGTCGCCACCTCCTCGATCGACGACTTCAAACCTTCTATCAACCAACAAGGAAGACTGGTAGCACGTAAAGTTTTAGAACTGTATGAGAGACCTCAGCTTTTCAAACTGTTAAATTTTTCTCACTAAATTACAGCAACATAGCATGAACCTTTGTTGCTCATTGTCCCAATTGCATTACCAAGCAAGTCCCTTCCTTTTCCGGAATGAACCCCTGTGTCTTTGAAATTCAAATGCCAGCATTAAAGTAATATCATTTGATTTCACTGCTTTAATTTCAAAGTTCAGTTAAGGTATTCATAGCTGGCTACTATATTTAGATTACACAAGCACAAATTAAGAGTGCTAGTTTTGTTACCGTATTTTAGCTTACCTGTGACTGCAGCTGAGCTTGGTACGTACTAAATTTTACTATTGTTAATTGTTCAGAATCATTTAATTCAAGTTCAAAGTTAAATCCCTTATTTCTAAATTGCGTAGATTCAAGTAGCTTTTGAAGTAATTGTTGAGGTATCCCAAGACTAACCTTATTTTATTGAATTTCGTAGTGCTTCAGAAACAAAGCTCACTATTAATTCCATTCACTAAATTAACTTTCAATTTTCGAGTTTTATTAATTCTTTTGCTAAATTAAGTCAGAGTGTAGCGAAATTTATTACTTCTGACAAACTTTCTCTTTTCACTCTACACGTGTCAACCTTCAGTTGCCACGCTTCTATTGCTAATTACATGTATAATAACCTTTCTTTTTCAGTTACTATAGGAATTGTCCATAGGACTGGCGACCGTAATTTCCCTCATATCTCAAATATCTAATTACCGCTAGTTAACTGTTAACGTAACGGCCGCACATTTACTTTCTTTATTAACTTTACCCCTTTTTCAAAATTAATTTCCACCAGTTTCATTTGCATTTTTCCTTCCATTTAGATGTAACCCTTTCCTCCCTCTTTACCGACAGATTAACTTCGGTGACGATTGCTTTTCCCAAATTTCCATTAGGTACACGTAGTTTAATTTTTCCCTGTCATTAAGGTCGATAAGTGAGGGGTAAGTTACACATTCAAGTTTAAAAACAAAGGAAACGTCCTTCCCAAGTAACATGTATTTCATGAAGGTTTGCTGATTCTTACGAAAAGAAGGTCACCATAACTTCTCAGGCGAGCCGTAGCCTGTTGACCTTACAACTTGTAACAGCTGTAAACTTTGAGGACGCATTTGTAAACATTTCCTACAATGCTCTCAATATACGCAGTGCGTGTACCAGTTCCATTCTGTCCCGCCATCGAAACCCTCTTCCCTTACTGCAATTACACTTACGCACTGAGAAGCCAAAACTTCGTGATCACTGTCCACTGAGCTCGGAACGCGGTAACAAAACTATGTAAGCAGAACAGACACTGACGGGCATACCCGAGCGAAGATGTGGGTTGCGAGTGGAGACATACAATGAGTTAAGCGATTTTGACAAAGGGCAGATTACTATTACTCAGAGCATGTGAACGGGTATCTCGAAACCGTCGCAGATGGTCAAATGTTCACGTGCTTCTGTCGTGGACATCTACCGAAAGGGATAGGACAGTGGAACTACCACTAGCGGTAAATGGTTGGACGTCCACGATTCTCTACAGAACGTGGGTTTCTAAGGCTTGTCTTCTCTGTAAGGAAGGATAGGTGGTGATCTGTGACATCTCTGCTGGTGCTCGCACAAGTGTTTTTGAGCACACCATTCATCGTACATTGTTGAACATGGAGCTCTACAGCAGACCCCGCCTGCGTGTTCACATGTTGACCGAACGCCACCGCCAGTTACAATTTCAGTGGACACAGGACCATCGGGATTCGACCGTCGATAAAGGGAAACGTGTCGGCTCTTAGGGGTGAATCACATTTTTGCTGTACTAGGTCGATGGTCGTCTCCACAAAGTCCGTCATCGAGGTGAACGAAGGCTCTAAAGGAGCGGCGCGATATGGAACCAGGCTGGTGAGAGCAGCATTATGCTACGGGAGACGTTTCCTGCGCTTACTTGGGACCTGTGGTAGTAACCGAAGACACGGTGGCAGCTGCGAACCACCTGCACCCCTTCATGCTTGATGACCTCCATGACGGCTGTATAACTGTCCGTGTCTCGGAGCCATAACACTGCTACAGTGGTTTTAGCAGCATTAGGTTGAACTCATGTTGATGTCTCGGAGACCAAATTCACCTGATGTAAATACTGTGGAACCCTTCTGGATCGCTATCGAGCGCCATCACCGCGCACGCCAACCAGCGGGACCTGTGCTTTGATGTCTAATGCCACGTATCTCTACAAGCCTATCAACAAACTTTGTATCTGTGATAGGCAGAATGAGTGAGGTATTTCGTTCCAGAGACTGACAAACAAGCTATAAAGCAGGTGATTGTAGTGTTTTGGTTCCTCAGTGTATAATTCGCAAAGTGCTAAACACAGCGAATTCGCAGCAGAGCAAACAGCTTATGTGCCGCAAGCAGCTGCAAGGGCATACCTGTTTATTCACTTGAGCTGATTTACAACACCCATAAGAGACACAGTGAAGAACTGACCCCAATGTTAGGGGTATACTCCCAAGTGCGCCGAGTACGATGGCCCAGCGGCAGTGCGCGACACAGGATATCCGTGTGAATGCAGCCACATTTAGCAGGCAACTGCTCTTAAGATACAAATTAGTCGTACGTCGTGCTTGCACACTAGCGCCTTTGCAATTTTACATTTATGGCATGTGAAGTTCATATCTCAAATAAAAGATCGCCAAAACACTTTGGTTTCGTGATTTACCGAGCGCCTTTAATTCTTTGAAGTAAGATCGACAACTTTGGCCTGGCAGCGAGACCCTGTGGTAGAATGATCACCTGCAGCATAGGGGTCACATACTAGGTTTCGGGACAGCGCAGATTTATAAACAAATGTCTTGTAAAAGCATTTCTGTTAAATGTGATATACCTAAGGATGGAAAGAAATCAGTGGCCCTGGAGATTGGTGAACACTGGATCGCAGGTTCGAGTCTCATTTCGGTTATTTTTCTCGCTGTTTTCTTCCATTCAGTTCGAATGCCTAAGGCATTTAAATGTTCAAAATGTTCAAATGTGTGTGAAATCTTATGGGACTCAACTGCTAAGGTCATCAATCCCTAGCCTTACACACTACTTAACTTAAATTATCCTAAGGACAAACACGCACACCCATGCCCGAGGGAGGACTCGAACCTCCGCCGGGACCAGCCGCACAGTCCATGACTGCAGCGCCTCAGACCGCTCAGCTAATCCTGCACGGCATTTAAATATAAAATTTATGCTTGTAACTCGTCTTTCTATGAAAAATGCTTATCTTCTTGTTTCTAATTGCATATTGCACAAGAATCCAGTATTCATTCGAAATATAATTTCTTAGTTACTGATCATCTATAAAAGATTATTAAAAAAGATTGCTTGGATTAAAAGAAATTACGAATTGAATTTTTTTCGTCCTTGTATATTTTACACTTTGTGAAAGCTCTCATGGAACATCCAAGTCTGTTTATAAGTCTGCCATGGTCGGGAATCTAAAGTTGGTTGGCCACCTAACATTCCACCACAAAGCCACGCAGCCCACGTAAAAATAAAAGGATATGTCCCTAGTTCAGTGTGTTAAAGGAGCTCGGAAAACGTCGTAGTCAATTTTCACGAGAAGTTTTGATAATTGCACCAAAATGCGTTGGATGATTGATGTTTGACGTCTGAACTCAACATACGATAAATATAAAGAAATACAAATATCTGCCTGCACCGTGTGGCTTCCTCATGAGATGTAGGCAAAGTGATGATGATGGTTCCCTTTGCTGGGACAATGAATTTATGACTTACATAAATGCGTACAAAGAACAGCAGTGCTTGTGATGATTGATACCAAATGATCAGATCAACAAGATTAGAACAACACCCAGACGCAAAACCTGTGAGACTCATTTAGAATCTGTTTTTGACTGTAAGTATTCTAGTATAGCTACGACTAAAGTCTGCAAGGTACCTTACTGTGTCTGACTGAGGCTAAAATTTCTCAGATTTTTCCTGTCATAGTCATTACACGATATGAATAGCTGGCTCGTAACCCCCGCGTAGGCGTGTCGTTTTTAGTGACACGAGTGGGCTCGCGGAGTACTCTGTACACATGTAAAGGCCAGCTAGGTAAATTTGAAAGAGCAAAATCACTGTTTCATCTAAGTTTAGTTAATAAATGATAAACTTACTCGATATAAGCTACAGCATCGTTTACTTAAATAATAATGAAATGAAATTTAATCATCTCATTCTGTCGCACGGAGATGTGATACTCCGCAGTAATGAACGACTCGAAAATGTGAGCAGCGCAGTTGAATCAGATCCCTGCCAACCGTTTATTCGATTACTAATTATGTCGTAGACAACTGCCTTATTGTGAAAGAGGACTGCTAGCTCGAAATCTGGGTCATTTTCTTGCAGCGGAATGTAATTTTTTCTCGCCAAGCTCGTTGTTATCACTTTGTCAACTGAAGCAACAATGAAGTAACAGGTATGAGCTCGTAATTATGAGACAACAATGATGTGGTGGAAAAGATTTATATTTGGCACACTTTCTACCTAGGCTTACATACACGAGGGTTAAAATTGCAGCACTATGAAGACTGCATGCAGTAACAGTCAAATTGCCATGAAGTGTACGACATGTTTTGATATGAAATTTCAGAGCAACTCGACAAAGTAAGTAGGAGGTTCGACGCGGTATTAGAATGTATTCCATGACTTCTGTCTCCGCAGTGTGTCTCTGCCCAATGGTATCTGTTCTTTAGGGAACATATACTACCTTCATACATAGAAAAAAAGTGGATACCCGGCAATTGACATTGTTGTGCGAACGCACACGCTGTGCCCCAACTCGTACGGTACTTGGTAGATTAATCTGCCACGAGTAATGAGTGTGATGGGCAAACACCTACTAGGCGCACTACGCATGTAGAGGTGTGGACGTGTTGGGAGTGTGGGTCTGACGGGGAGCGTGCAGGCGCACTACCCTCTGTGCCCTGGGTGGCTCAGATGGACCAGCCGGCACGGTAGCTCACAGCGTGTTCGGTGAGAGGGTTGGGTGCCCTCTTGTAATAAAAGAAACTGAGTTAATGGATCAGCGACGAAGTGAAACGGTTGTCTTGCGACATCCGCCCCGAGCGGATACAACGAACGAAAACGAACAAAATGAGATTAAAAAAAATAAAAAGGAAAAGAGCGTCTGCCATGTAATCAGGAGATCCCGGGATCCAGTCCCGGTCGGGGTACACATTTTTAACATGTTCCCAATGATGAATATCAACGCAGTAGGTTGTTTATTTAATTATCATTTCACAAGTAAAAGGTAATATCGTGCAGTGGCTTTCTCATTTAGAAATCGCATTTGAATTTCGGTTGGTTGCGTGACGATATTGCGAGAAAGAGAAAAGTCTACCAACATCAGTCGTAAGTAGACAATGGCAGTGTCGTGGCCTTTTGACAGTTTGGTTTGTCGTTCCGCAATACGGCCGCTCGCATTGGTCGGGAATCCAAGACGATGACGTGAGCATGTAGTGGGTAGTTTAGGAGTGCCGCACTCAGCGCTACGCAGTGCAGTAAATTAGTGGTCTCTCGCGACTAGCGCACGAGGGGAGGCACTGAAGAGCCACGTCCCTTGCGCCAAGTCAGAAAACGTGGCTTCCGCGTGGACAGTGCGACGACGTCAGGAGCGGCACGCGAGCACTGCTGCAGTTTCGTTTCATACGAACCGGGAGCAGAGGGAGGCACGGCGTCAGCGGAGTGCCCGGTGGGAACACTGGACACGGCAGTGGCATCACATTCTCTTTTCAGATGAGTTCCAGTTCCACGTGCAGCATCGCGATGCACCTGTCCATGTGTGGAGACACTGGGAAGAACGAAAGTTGCCATTTCGTACACAAGGCGATGACCCTTGGATCGCATAGCAGGTAATTTTTGCAGCAGGCGTTACGTGTCTGACTTGTTAATGACACTGACTGGGCCCTGTCTTCGAGATCTATGTGACATTACCGTTCAACAAGATAACAAAGATCGCATGTTGTTCGTGCTGTCGGCAGCGACCTCGATACAAGAGATATTCGATTCTGTCTTGACCAGTACACAGATATCTCATAGAACGAACTGGTGTGCTCATGGGCTGCCAAGAGACCAGTATGTAACCACACACCAGGTACTACGGTTGATTACCTCTGACAAAAATTTGAAACTCCTGGATAAGACGTACCGTACCTGTCACCCAGGCCCAGTCACATTCGTGGCCCAGACAGATAGGAGCATCTATTGATGTCAGCTTTGGAAGCCCTATGAACGAAATTTCGTACGCCCCGCATAACCAAAAATCACCTATAAATTCAAACATATTACACCGCACAGCTCCAATACCTAGAATGTTGTCATCTGCTATCAGACTTGGTGTTGCAGTATTAATGACCACTAGCAGTAAATGCGAACAATACATCACATATTTGAGTAGGTAAAGGTATAGTCTCGCGTTCTGTCCCATTGGATCCGACCGACTGCCCTGTCATACTCTGCCAATGGCGTCGTCCGATACGGAATGGAGTAGAATGTGGACAGCTCACCATTCTCCCTGTCGTCTTTGGCGTCTTTGAGTGTCTTGATTACTGATGTTACACACATACACAAGCACTCAAATAATATATGTATAAAAATACAGCGGAGATGCTGAGTCGCAGATAGGCACACAAAAAGAGTCACAATCATAGGAGTTATATATTGTTACATTCCATCCTCGATTTTCCTTGAGTTTGGAGCCTGTAATTTGAACAGC
This sequence comes from Schistocerca gregaria, assembly GCF_023897955.1. Lineage (NCBI taxonomy): Eukaryota > Metazoa > Arthropoda > Insecta > Orthoptera > Acrididae > Schistocerca > Schistocerca gregaria. The sequence goes on along the minus strand of NC_064922.1, from coordinate 91,381,379 downwards.
ACCGCGTCACGCTAGGAACATAAACAATGACCAGCGTCGGAGGACTTGGGCAATTCCAGCAGGACAATGTCATAGTATATATAGAAGGGCCAAAAAAAATGTACACTTGCCTGATATCGTGTAGACCCCCGCGAACACGCAAAAGTGCCGCAGCACGACCTAGCATGGACTCGACTAATGTCTGAAGTAGTGCAGGAGGGAACTGACACCATGAGTCCTGCAGAGCTGTCCATAGATCCGTAAGAGTACGAGCGGGTGGAGAGTTCTCAACAGCACGTTGCAAGGAATCCCAGATATGCTCAATAATGTTCATGTCTGGGGATTTTGGTGGGCAGCGGAAGTGTTTAAACTCAGAAGAGTATTCCTGGAGCCACTCTGTAGCAATTCTGAACGTGTATGGTGTCGCATTGTCCTGCTGGAATTGTCCAAATCCATCGGAATGCACAATGGACATGGATGGATGCAGGTGATCAGACAGGATGCTTAAGTACGTGTCAGGTATCTAGACGTATCACCCCAACTGCACACGCCCCACACCATTACGGAGCCTCCACCAGCTTGAACACTCCTCAAATGACATGCAGGTTTCATGGATTCATGAGATTGTCGCCATATCCGTACACATCCGTGTGCTCGATACAATTTCAAACGAGACTCGTCCCACCAGGCAACATTTTTCTTGTCACCAACAGTCCAAGTTCGAGTTTGACAGGCCTAGGCGAGGCGTAAAGCTTGTTGTCGTGCAATCGTCAAGGGTACACGAGTGGGCGTTCGGCTCCGAAAGCACATATCGATAACGTTTCGTTGAATGGTTGGCACACTGACACTCGTCGATGGCCCAGCATTGAAATCTGCAGTACTTAGAGGCAGTGTCGCACTGCTGTCGGAGATTTGATGTTTTACCGAATTCCTCATATTCATGGTGCACTTTTGAAATGGTTGTAGGGGAAAATCCCTCTTTATTGCTACCTGGGATGTGCCGTGTCCCATCGCTCGTACGTCGACTGTAGTGTCATGTTCAAACTCACGTAAATCTTGATAAACTGCCATTCTAGCAGCAGTAACCGATCTAACAATTGTGTCAGACACTTGTTGTCTTATATAGGCGTTTCCGAACGCAGCGCCGCATTCTCCCTGTTTACATGCAGCTGTATTTGAATAGGTATGCCTATACCAATTTCTTTGGCACTTCAGTGTATATGGAAGTAGTGTTCTTTAGTGACCGTTTATGTGGAAACAGTCACGTAACGTACGTAAATTATTAATGAAAGCCGCATTTGATTGTAATAATTAATCGATACTGAGGAAAATGTAAACCACAGTACTAGTGATCGTCGGAAACCGACTAATTAGTAGCTCATTTGTAAAACCCTGTATACGAGATAAAATTCGATATCGGAGTTTTCATTTCCCAGCCTTCTTTACATCACCTACGGCAGACTTCGCTATAATCTGAGTTCCAGAAACGCTACAAGTGTTTTAAAACCAGAAAAGAATAATACTCTGGGTTGCAAAGTGCGCTAGGTGCATCAGCCATGCACTTGCAGAGTCAGGTATTTTCCTGTGCACGTGGAAAATTCGTTACATGCAGCGCAGCTCTTATAGCCACAGTCTTCTCTTTGACCTCAGAGTTCCAGAAAGAGCTAATTTTTCCTAGCACTGCTGTGATCTCACTGAGAATAAAAACGTTTTTTTAATGTTTGTGTTGCGATCAGCAAGGGAAAATGGCAGTGTGTGAAGGTGATATTTTTCTTTACACTGCGAAGGAAACAGCTTCGTAGGTTCTCATTTGTTTTCTGCAGACCCTGCCAATACACGCTTTTGACAATGCAAGCGTTCTGCTCTCGTGTTGATAGTGCTGTTTACAGATTTTATCTGACTGAGATGTATTGGGTGACAGAACTGGAAGCTATTTGATGTAAGCAGAAGAACCTTCAGCAATGTTACAAGAAGAAAAAACAACATGCATCCCAAGGGGTGTACATAAATTGCTTCAGCACTACAATACTGACTAGCTGCTCTGCTTTAAAGGATTTTTCAGCAGTACATTTATCATCTGACAGTTGTGGCGGTCGGAATAAGAAGAAAGAAGTGTTGTGACTGTTGTCCCATTGGCTGCTTTTCGAAGCTCCTTAAAACGTTAAAAGTTTTGAGATGTGTTTCCCCGTTCTCGATCGCTTATTTACTCCACCAGACTGAATTTTCTATCAACTGGAAAGAGAGTTCAGGCACGGGATGTGACTGAGAGGCCAGAAGAGTAGACAAGTCTGATAGTAAGGCACGCTACAATAATTCACTTTGGACAAAGCTGTAGAATCAAAATCTGAAAATGTTACTGTGATTGTATCATCAACAAGCCGGGCCAATGGTATTTCAAACTCCAGAAGTCAAAAAAAGTTACAATCAGTTGTAGCAAGTACAAGAAGGAGACTAGTTCAAGGTGATCCATTTATTGGCATGAGTGAACCGAAAAGCCTCTGAGAAAAGGGGAAATTCAAACACGCACTGAGACAAAACGGCTGCATTGAAGATACTGGAAAAGGGGGTCACATGAAGCCACCAAAGATGAAGATGTCAGGCGACTTCTATGCCTCGACTTTGGAAAAAGCAGGGATGCGAAACAAAAATTTTAGTTTTACAAAACGCTGCTTCCTGTTGATTTTGCTATGAAAGAAGTCTGTATAGGTGGTAAGAGAGAAAATGACAAAAATGGTTCAAATGGCTCTAAGCATTAAGTTCTATGGGATTTAACATGTGAGGCGAGGCTTAGAACTACTTAAACCTAACTAACCTAAGGACATCATACATTTTGTGTTAGCAGGAGAACCAACACCGTGTCACGAGTGGAGGCCGAAATGCACGCGTTTTAGCTCACGCAGGCTGGCGTGAGGAGGGAAGAACCATAGTGACGTGAGGTCTGAAACATGACAAGGAATGAGAATTCAGAAAGCGAACATAAATAGTTTGATACTTAACTTTTAATCCATTAATGATGAACAAGTCTGTTGACGGTACATGATTCTCAATATTATCTGTGCAGAATACATTCTTGAAGTAATTGTAGTAACTGCATACGGCGCCTTGCTAGGTCGTAGCAAATGACGTAGCTGAAGGCTATGCTAAACTGTCATCTCTGCAAATGACAGCGTATGTAGACAGTGAACCATCGCTAGCAAAGTCGGCTGTACAAATGGGGCAAGTGCTAGGTAGTCTCTAGGCTAGACCTGCCGTGTGGCGGCGCTCGGTCTGCAATCACTGATATTGGCGACGTATACTTACGGACCGCGGCCGATTTAAAGGCTACCACCTAGCAAGTCTGGTGTCTGGCGGTGACACCACAATACACATGCATACCCGCTGCAGGATTCGAACCTGCGACTGTAGAAGCAGCACGGTTCCGGACTGAAGCGCCTACAACTGCTCGGCCACAACGGCCGGCGAGAAAATTACACTTGGAGCGATTCTGATATAATGGAAGATGAAGTGAATTTCATGTTGATTTGATTTTATCACACTGGTGAATGTTACTTGCCAAACTGATAAACTTAAGGTTTTGCAACTTTTTCTATAGTGCAAAAGGATACAGTACATTTTCCTCTACAAATCCTTGTCCTCAAAATATAAATTTTTACAAGCTGATGGGAAAACAAAGCGGCTACCCATTGTCTTGCAAAACCTGGTACATACCTTAGGCAGTAGAAAACTCCGCTACGTGTTTGAAACTATTTAAATAACCGATTACCGATGTTCTAGTGATTACGGGCAACAGTACAGATATCTGATCGGGAAGCATTTTTTTCGGAATTTTTGTAAAACGGAACTAGCTGCCTATAGGTTTCTGATAGTCTGCTTAGGTTTTTCAGCCCAGTTAATCTGCATACGGTAACAGCTGCGGAACATGGAAATGTTTCCTTGCAGAAAGCATACGGGCAGAAAGAGTTTCGGTTTAGAGTTCACCTTCAACTTCATCTTGGACTTCAGACTTCGCCGAGAGCTGCTGACGGCTTGCCACCACCAGAGCTAATGTACGATGAGTCAAGGAACTAAGAGAAATTTTATGCTGATTTTCACTTTGCCTTAAGTGAGTGTGGTTGCTGCCACCAATAACTGATTCTGCAGCCACTTCATCCTTCACTTACAACACAATGGAGAGATCGAGACGCAATCGTCAGAAGCGACGTAGTGTCTTGTGTAGGAACATTTCCCTTTCAGTTAACACCACAACACTCACTCACCGGGCACACTGCGACTGCACGATTCTTATAAACTCTCCACCAACTCCTTTTATCATATATGGCAATTTCTTATTGTATTAATACTGCCATTAATCAAAATATCCACGGGTTTACTGCCGGTCTACAGTGTCCAACGGGCACAATATTTCGGCGATCATACATGTCGCCATCATCACGTGAACTGACGGACTGAGCTCCTGTGAACGTGCCGGCACAGAGATCCGTACGCATAGGCTGCTTAGGGGGAACTGGGTTAGGTCGCAGCAGCGGCCGATTTAAATACCCTCCGCCCGCGGCGCGCTCCCTCCGCCGTCCGCACCCCGCGCCAAGGTAGCGCGGTGGAACAGATTGCGACGGCGTCTGAGATGACGTCGGTGTGATGGCTCTGTCCGCCGTGGTCGTCACAACTATACATTTGCTCGATTTACTCTCGATTAACTCAATCGCCTTGCCAAGATTATATCCACAGTCACGGTTTATGAGGTCGTCATTGGTGCGAATTTCGATGGCCTCTCTAACAACGCTGTCCCAGGATCTCGACGTCTGTACCAAATTCTTCATGCGTTCATACTCCATAGCGTGATTTTCCGAGAAACAATGTTCAGCGACCGCCGTCTTGCTCGGATACTTCAGTCGAGTGTGCCTCTGGTGTTCACGGCATCGATCCTCGACGGTACGCATCGTCTGACCAATATACGACTTGCCACATTGACACGGAATCTGGTACACGCCGGCCTTCCTCAAACCGAGGTCATCTTTGGCGCTCCCCACCAGTGCACGAGTTTTATTCGGAGGACAAAACACAGTTCCGGCCTGGTGATTCTTCAAAATGCGGGCGATTTTCCCCGAGAGTGCTCCTGTACATGGAATAAACGCAGTGCCTACCTCCTACCTCGTGATTTCATCCATCTCCACAGGTTGTGCTGTAGTGGTTGGGAGGAGAGCACGTTGAATCTTCCACTCTGAGTACCCATCTTTTCGAAATACAGTTCTCAGATGTTCCAATTACTGTGATAGGCTCTCTGCGTCAGAGATAGTGCGCGCCCTATGTACTAGAGTTTTAAATACCCCATTCCTCTGTGAAGGGTGGTAGCAGCTGTCTGCGTGCAAATACAGGTCAGTGTGCGTTTTCTTCCAACACACCCCATGACCTAGGGCGCCGTCAGCCCTTCTCTTGACCAAGACGTCAAGGAAAGGTAATTTACCCTCCGTTTCAGTCTCCATAGTGAATTTGATGTTGGGATGTATGGAGTTTAGATGTGTAAGGAAGTCAAGGAGTTTATCCATACCTTGTGGCCAGATGACGAATGTGTCGTCCACGTAACGGAAAAAGCAAGTAGGTTTCCATTCGGATGACGACAGGGCTTCCTCCTCGAAGTTCTCCATGTACAAATTCGCTATCACCGGTGAGAATGGGCTACCCATGGCGACTCCCTCCGTTTGTTCGTAGTATTGTCCATTAAAAAGAAAATACGTGGAAGTCAACACCAGAGGCACACTCGACTGATGTATCCGAGCAAGTCGACGGTCGCTGAACATTGTTTGTCGGAAAATGGAGTATGAACGCACGAGGATTCTGGTACAGACCTCGAGATACTGGGACAGCGTTGTTAGAGAGGCCATCGAAATTCGCACCAATGACGACCTCATAAACCGTGACTGTGGCTATAATCTTAGTAATCTGTACTACCGCGCGACCGTGGCGCGAGGCGCGGATAGCGGGGGGAGCGTTCCGCGGGCGGAGGGTACTTAAAAGGGCCGCCACCGCGACCGAACCAAGTACCCCCTGAGCAGCCATAGCGTACGGATCTCCGTGCCGGCACGTTTAGAGGAGCTCAGTCCGTCAGTTCACCTGATGATGGCTACATGTATGATTGCCGAAATATTGTGCCCGGTGGACACTGCAGACCGGCTGTACACCAGTGGATATTTTGATTATCAAATACGCCGGGAGAAACTCAAGAATCACAATACGACCATTGTTTGTCATTTGTTTTATGAGTAATTTTATCAGAATAAACCAAAGTCACGCTGATTCGTGTCTCCTTTAGCAGTCGCAGGACTGGAGGGTGATTTACTAACGTATGTGAGATACGGCACTCACTTTCATATTCTTGCATAAATCAACAACCCACAACCAGTGAGCCCTAGGAGTGTCTCCAGTAAATATCAGTAAGATTTTCATGTTTCCAAGTTGGTCAGAAAATAACTGCCTAACTGTGTGAATAATTACTGAGAATCTTTGAGCTTCTTCTCTTTGCAGCTGGTTGTTTCATGTACAGCTACTATTTATCTTTATAGGGTCAGTCTTCAAAAACATTCTGTCATTATAAACGGAAAGTACAATTGATTGACACATTTTCTGTATTGCGACATATAAAATCGATAAGGAAATTACTCGTAAGCGATCATGTCATTCTATTTGTTTATACACACAGTTAGCAAGAACACCAGCCTTTAGTGGTTAGCTTTTTTCCTCACTGTGTTAATAAACAAACAGAATATCAAGAGGTCATTTGCCATTTACTTACTGTTTTACTGATTTTATACTGTGGAATGTTTCATCAAATGAAGAATGAATATTGCTGATAATATACTTACTTAATCAGTCTGTAACTGTTAGTCACGGACGGAATATAAATCATTTCTGTCGAGAGTGTAGATGTAGCTTGATCGATGTAAATATTCAGAATAACGACAACAGTTTATGTACCCTTTTGCATGCAGTATTGAAATTATTAATTCCTGTTTCGATAGTTTTTATAGCCAGATAGATGACATGCAGCAGCTTGCATATCAGAATAACGACAACAGTTTATGTACCTTTTTGCATGCAGTAGGAAAATTATAAACTCCTGTTTCGATAGTTTTTATAGCCAGACAGATGGCATGCAGTACGTTGCATATCTGAATGCTAGTCCATGTGGATATTTTTAATATTTATTGGATACCTTAACTTTTAGAGGCTACAATTTGTATTCGCAGACAGTCAAACATAGCGAATCGAAAGCTGTTATCCATGTAAGTTTTAGAAGCAAACTAGCACGACAAAGGAACTGAGGGTCTGTTAAGTAAAGATGAGTTTGGCTTCCGTAAAGTCAACGGCAGCACTGATGCATTTGATAATGGAAGCAAGACTTAACCAAAATCTGGACACGTTTAAGGGACATGTAGATCCGGTAAAGACATTCGACAACGTTAAACTGTGGATGACATTCGAAATACTGAGGACAATTCGAATAAGTTATAGAGAAAGATGGATAACGTACAATATGTACAAGAACCAGATGGGACGAACGAGAATGGAAGACAAAGACGGAAGTACTGAGATAAAAAAGTGTGTAATACAAGAACGTAGTCTTTTCAATTCTTACATCACAGAAATATTGACGGTTAAAAAAGGAAGACGTGGAATTAAAATTCAGGGTGAAATAGCATCAACGGTATGATTGAGTGATCACATTGCTATCCTTAGTGAAAGAGAGTAAATATTGCAGGGCATGTTGAATGGAATGAACAATTTAATAAGTACAGGACATTGATGGAGAGTAAAAAGAAGAAATATTAAAGTAATGAGATGTAGCAAAAAAGGTATTAGTGATAACATTTTGGGAGACGAAGAAGACAAAGTTAAGGAATTTTGCTACCATGGAAGCAAAATAACATATGACGGACAAAACAAGGAGGACACAAAGAGCAGACTGAGATGGCATCCCTGGTCAAGAAAAGTCTGCTAGTATCAAACATCGGCCTTAATCTGAGGAATAAATCGCTGAGAATATACTGTTTGGAGCGCTGAGTTGTATCGTAATAAATCATGGACTTCCCGGAAAGCGGGAAAACAGAAGAATCGAAGCGACTGAGCTGTGGTGCTACGGACGAATGTTGTAAATTTGGTGGACTGAAACGACAAGATATGATAAGGTTCTCTGGTGAATAGACGAAGAAGGGAACAACATATGGAAAACACTGACAAAGGCCCTGAAGAGTCGTAGTTTCAAAACTGAACCGAACAAAAGAAATGCTGCACATTCTTATGCCGTAGACGTGAAGTATCTCCCTATAAAATAGTGTTCTAATATGTGAAACAGTTAATAAACACTTGTATAATTTTGTAGTTAGGTTACCGTAACTACAGTGTATTTCTCTTGAATAGGATTGAAGTATATAAATTGTGATAAATCTTGTACCACACATTTTTTCATTTCTGTTACACAGATTACTACTTCCTTTATGCAGTAATGCTTCCTCTTAGGATATAGTTTAGTCCACTACGCCAGACGTGTTATGAAGTTCTCGACTGACTTCATCTTATGGAATTTGAGATATGAAACTGTATCGTTATTGTGCGGGATGAATTTTCAGCGACGTTCTTAGCTTTTGATTATCTGTATTGCCGGTATAAGTAATTACTTTTTAGATCTATTGCTCATCGGAAAGAAAATCTGAAATATTTTATTTTAATGAAGACGTTTCATTATCCTACAATCAAAATTTCAATTCTTGACAGTTTGTAGCTCTTTAGTGTGTTATTAACAGATTTTGTATAGGTTCTCCTGAGAGAATGAGGAACATTAATATACTGTTTGTTCACCTAACCAGGCATGTCTTCAGTTAAATTAGTTCACACTGTTTGGAGACACCAGTTAAACAGTTCACAATACGCAGACAGCGCACTGTATGTAAGCTGTCACTCCTTACTGCAACATATTATGCCATATAGTCAGAAACGGTGCTTAATTAAATACACAAGTATCGATCCATAAGATTTCTCTTCATTACAAACAAAGCATGTACACCAGATCGAACGGCTAAAACTGAACAAAAATTAATGTAAAATACGGAGATGTATCTGTTACCCCTCCCTCCCATCCATGCTATTTATCTGTAAAACTCTGTATTTGTGTACAATCGCTGTGTGATGGTTCACGAACGTAAAGACTGTCGAAGTACGTACCACGTAACAATAGACCAACACCAAAATATTCCATTTCAGAGGGTTATAATCACTACATTCAGACTCCACAAGGACGTGCAACAACACGTGAAACTGTCTTTCTCTAATTACTACATATGCGTTGTTTTAAGCAAGTGATTAACTTACGGCTAAATAATACTTCATTTAAAACCCTTGTGAATCCGATGGCCGTGTTTGTCAGTTGCATTCTTTTGTTTCTCCGTCAACTTGTGCCCCTGTATGTTCGTCAACCCTGAAACATCGATCTTGCACAAACGCAGAATCTTCAGATGAACTGCTTTGAGGGGTTGTAGAAAAAAAGAACAGACCCACCTCTGAGTATTCATAGTTGTAGTTTGCGTTGTTGTGGTATCACTTATTTAGGACTGTTGGGCGTTTACTTTAATTTTGTAGGATTTTTAATGGTGTATGGGTGGATAGTTGAAAGGAAGACGTTGTGAGTTCTTACTGCAACATATTATGTCATATAATAAGAAACGGTACTTAAATAAATGTACAAGTAACGGCCTATAACTTTTCTCATCATCACAAACAAAGCAAATCCCGGTATTTGACTTACGACTGAGGGACAACCCTATCGGCAAAAAAAAAAAAAAAAAAAAAAAAAAAAAAAAAAAAAAAAAAAAACAGCTGCGATTGGTTGCCTGTTGATCTGCTTAGCCGGATGGGTGGCCGAGCAGTTCTAGACGCTACAGTCTGGAACCGCGCGACCAGTACGGTCGCAGTTCGAATCCTGCCTCGGGCGTGGATGTGTGTGATGTCCTTAGGTTAGTTAGGTTTAAGCAGCTTTAAGTTCTAGACCACTGATGACCTCAGTAGTTAAGTCCCATAGTACTCAGAGCCATTTGAATCATTTGAACAGATTCGAGTATATTGTAGGGAGGAAATGCATGTTTGCATTTCGGAAAATTAAACGTTGTAGGATCGTGCTGCAAGAGTGATTTTGTGAGTCCATAGTTATTTAAGTCTGTTGAACTCGAATGTGGTGATTTGTTTTAGCATGTTTTTGGTTTTAAGTGTTTCGTGAAGGAAGAAGTTTGTTGGGAGGTCGTAGCGTAGATCTCTAGCTATTCGAAGCATCGTCCGGTCAGCAGATAGATTTGGTTTGTTTGTGTAGATGACATAATCCAGGCGACGTTAACTGGAGCGCTTTTTGCTTGTGCGCCCCGGTGTTGTTACCACTCTCCCTCCCCAGCTCTCTTTCCGCCCGTGTAGCGGCGGCAGCAGCAGCTCGTGTGTGAGCGAGACTCGCCTTCTGTGCGCTGAAGCTTATCAAGTGAGACCGTGTTAATCTGCCTTGCGAGCGTTCAGCATGAGCAGAAAAGCGAAATGCAAAGGCTCACTCTAGGTATAATAGGGGTCAGTGAAGTGAAATGGAAAGAAGACAAGAATTTCTGGTCTGATAAGTATAGGGTAATATCAACAGCAGCAGAAAATGGTATAACGGGAGTACGATTTATTACGAATAGGATAGTAGGGCGCAGAATGCGTTACTTTGAACAGTTCAGTGACAGGGTTCTTCTTATCAGAATCGACAGCTAACTAACACCAACATCAGACGTCGCAGGCTGAAGATGAATAGATAGAGAAAGTATATGAGGATATTGGAAAGGTAATACAGTTCACAAAGGGGGATGAAAATTTAATAGTCATTTGGTACTGGAATGCAGCTGTTAGGAAAGCAGTAGAAGAAAAGGCTACAGGAAAATATGGTCTTGGGACAAGGAATGAGACAGGAGAAAGACAAAATGAATTCTGTAATAAATTTCAACTAGCAATAGCGAACACTCTGTTCAAGAATTACAAGAGGAGGAAGAATACTGGGAAAAGGGCGGGTGACAGGGGGAGATTTAAGTCAGATTACATCATGGTCACACAGAGATTCCGAATTTAAAAATTTTATTGTATCCTAGAGTGAATATACAGTCAATGTAGTAGTGATGAAGAGTAGTCTGAAGTTTAAGAGATTAGTGAGAAAGAATATGCAAAGATAGGGACATTAAAGTACTAAGAAATGACGAGGTACGCTTGATATTGTCTAAGGCTATAGATAAAGTAATAGGGAATAGTTCAGTAGCCAGTACTAAAAAGGGCAATCATATAAGTTGAAAAGAAAAACATTAGTGCAAAGAAAATAACTGCGAAAAAACTGTGGGTAACAAAAGGAATACTTTAGCTGGTCGACCAAAGGAGGAAGTACAAAAATGTTCAGGGGAATTCAGGAATAGAGAAATATGAGTCGCCGAGGAATGAAATAAATAGGAAATGCAGAGAAGCTAAGATGACATGGTGGCATGAAAAACGTGAAGAAATCAGAAAAGAAATGATTGTCGAAAGGACTGACTTAGATATAGGAAAGTCAAAACAGCCTTCCATGAAATTAAAAGCAAGGGTGGTAACATTTAGAGTGCAAGGGGAATTCCACTGTTAAGTGCAGAGGAGACAGCGGGTACATGGAAAGAGTACACTGAAGGCGTTTATGAGGGGGAAGATTTGTTTGATGTGACAGATGCTAAAACAGGAGTCGATTTAGAAGAGATAGTATTAGAATCAGAATTTAAGAGAGCTTTAGAGGACTTAAGATCAAATAAAGGAGAAAGCATAGATAGCATTCCATCAGAACTTCTAACATCATTTGGGGAAATACCAACAAAACGACTATTCATGTTAGTGTGTATAATGTATGAGTCTGGCGACATACCATCTGACTTTCGGAAAAATATCATCCACACAATTCCTAAGACTGCAAGAGCAAAAAAGTGCGAGAATTATAGCCCAATCACCATAACATCTCATGCATCCAGTTGACAAGAATCATACACAGAAGAATAGAAAAGAAAATTGAGAATGTGGTAGATGGCGATCAGTTTGGATTTAGGAAAAGTAAGGACACCGGAGAGGCGATTCCGACGTTTCGGTGGATGATGAAAGCCTGACTAAAGAAAAACACAAGACAGGTTCATAGGATTTGTCGACTTTAAAAAGCGTTCGACAATGTAATATGGTGCAAGACGTGGGAAATTCTGAGAGAAATAAGTTTAGGATGTAGGAATAAAGGGGTAATAAACAATATGTAGAACGGATTTAAAAGGATGTAAGACAGAGACGTAGTATTTCGGCCCTACTGTTCAGTCTGTACATGAATGATAGAAATAAAAGAAAAGTTTAGGAGTGGAATTAAAATTCAAGGTGAAAGGATATCAATGATATGATTCGCTTGTGACATTGCTACTATGGCTGAAAGTGAAAAAGAATTACATGATTTGCTGAACGGAATGAACACTCTAATTAATGAGTACAGAATATGGATTGAAAGAGTACCGAAGAAAGCCGAAAGTAATGAGAAGTAGCATAACCGAGTACAGCGAGAAACTTAACATCAGTATCGATGGGCAGGAAGTAGATGAAGCTAAGGAATTCTACTACCTAGGCAGAAAAATGACCAATGATGGACGGAGCAAGGATGACATCAAAAGTAGGCTAGCGCAGGAAAAAAGGGCATTTCTAGCCAAGAGAAGATAACTAGTATCAAACATAGGCCTTAATTTGGGACAGAAGTTCCTGAGAATGTACGTTTGGATCACAGGATTGTATGGCAGTGAAAAATGGACTGTGGGAAAAACGGAACAGAAGAGAGTCGAAGTATCTGACATGGGGTGCTGCAGATGAATGTTGAAAATTACTTGGGTTGATAAGGTAAGGAATGACAAGGTTCTGAGGAGAATCGGAGAGGAAAGGAAAATTTCAAAAACACTGACAAGCAGAAGGATATAGGAAATATGTTAAGACACCAGGGAATGACTTCCATGGTACTAGAGTGAAGTTGAGAGGGCACAGCTGTAAAGGAAAACAGAGATTGGAACAAAACGAGCAAATAATTGTGGGCTTATGTTGCAAGTCCTAATCTGAAGACCGCTACCTTCACTGGTGCCCGCTCCAGGGCTGTATGTTTTCACGTCCGAATCAGGCCCGTGACGGCCAAGTCCCAAGCTATGCTTAGCTGTAGGCCGCTGTTTTACTGAGGGTGAGAATTCTTATCTCAGTCGATTCTTTAATTACGCTACCCCAGGAACTACTACTCCGTGGAATTATTGATGCCGTTTCGAATGCAGTACGATGTCTATTTCCTAGAGCAGGCCCCGCTACCAGTGAATTCTCAGTGTGTGTGTGTGTGTGTGTGTGTGTGTGTGTGTGTGTGTGTGTGTGTGTGCGTGTCTGGAGCTTACAGACGCTCAATGGCGACGTCATCAGTTCCCTTACAGTTATTAAAAGAACCCTGTAAACAAAATGTTTGACATTGTTGTCAAACAGTGAGAAGGAAACCACTCATTCACTCTATCCACCCGATTCCCTTTGACTCACACAGTCACTTTATCTCATAGGCCTTAATACAACGGAGAAGAGTGAAAAGTGTTATTCCAAGGATTAAAACAGAAGTAAAACCACAGAAGAGCTAAAAGAAAGGCGCAGGGAAATGTGACGGGATCACCACTTACAATAAATAAATTAATTAATTGATTAACAAAAAGTAAACGAAATAAAAATGTCGAGCCAGTTACTGTGCTAACATACTTGTCTTATGAAAATCTCCGTAACATTTTTGAAAACAAGTTGGACAAATTACAAAATCTTAAAAATCTAACCACGTTTATTTCAACGTCACAGAAGAGGGCAGAGCTGGCTGCAGATGTGCCGCTGCCTTCTGGTGCGAAAGTAAAACAAAGTCCAGTAAGATGTGGCGCACGAACACCACACGGTGGAGGACCCCCTCGTTGGAGAAAGAAGCAGAGCATCCGATGGTCGCGAAGACGAGTAGGCGGGTCCTCATTCTGTCTGCGTGGCCGGAAGGAGATGCGCCACGGACCCGTAGTGGGCTTTACTACGCGTAGCTTACCATCATCTTCCACCCACTCGTCTTCCCATTGACGTATAACCCTGTACCTGGACAGCGAGATGATAGCATGCAGGGGGACAGCGCACTGAAATAACGTAAGATCGCTACACGCCTCCTTGGCTGCTGCATCTGTTTTTTCGCCGCAATACCCATGTGTCCTGGCACCAAGCAGAAAGACACCTCCTTCCCAGCGCTGTAGTTGAGAGAGGGCGTCGTGGATATTCTCGACTACTTTATCTGCTGGGCACAAACGTAGGACGCTCGGAGAATCAGAACAAACAAGAAATTTAGCACTCGAGGCGCGCCCCATCTGCTTTAGTGCCTGCGAGGTCGCATGCACTTCTGTGTTAATGATCGTAAAGTCTCGAGGCAACTGGACCTTCAGGATACGAGCAGGGAAAACAACAGAGCAACCAACGAAGTGTCCCTATTTCGACCCACACGTAAAGACAACTGAACAGCTGTGTTCAGTTAAAACGGCAGAAAATAAAGTATTAAAAATATATTCAGGAGTTCAGTCTCTCCTGTACTGAACTATAAAATTACCGTGGATCTGTGCAGTAACCATGGTGGCAGGCAGCTACAACCCAGGATTTTGGTTCGCGTGTTTGCCACACCAGGTGACTCTAGCACATGCTGCAGGAGGATCCCAAATGGCCTTGTTGCTCGTCAACGATTGGAGAAAAGGAGTCCCATAGGTGCACGAGCAAGAGTATGATATGCAGGTGAATTTAGAGCTGCGAGGAACTAACGCACCATGAGGACCTTCCTCTGGATGGTGTGTGGCGGTTCGATAGCCTCGACTCAGAGAATGTTTATGGGGTTTGTCCCATAAGCACCAGTGGCCAGCCTAATCTCCTCATGGTGGATAGCGCCAATATTCTTCAGATAAGAAGGACTCGCTGACCCATACACTGTGCACCCACAGTGTTGCCGTGAACGCTCAAAAGCCTTGTAAAACTGGAGCAGTTGCACCTTGTCTGCTCCCCATGACTGGTGGCTAATATACTTTATGGCATTCAGTGCCTTCTGGGCTCTGACTTTCAGGTCTCTCTGATGGTGTAACCACGATAGTTTTAAGTAAAAAATGAACCACATAAACCATGCTGAATCTTTAAGAATTAAATAAAAAATTCGACTAGAACGATTAAAATGAACACACACAGTTTTCTGCAGAAGACGGAAAACCTGTCTGCGCATTCCACACCTCTGACCTCCGCAGACTTTGCTGTTAGAACACTGAAGGATTAACAGAAAATAGTAAAATCGTCCACAAATAAGGAGCACTATATAGGACTCCGCACTAGAGATATGATACTGTTCACAGGTATGGCAGAGAGAGCAGCACTTAAAACACTGTCGTCAGAAACACCATTCTCCTACTCAAAACGATCGAACAGCACGTCTCTAACTCAGGGCCTAAAAATAAAGCTCAGACGCAAAGGACAGTATGAGAATGGGGAGGTGACATCGAAAGTCCCTTTGATGAAGTCGCACAACAATATTTTGTCTCCAAGTACTATCGTACACCTTACTGATGACAATGAATATAACGAAACAGAGCTGTTTACATCGCAAAGACTGCTGCATCACCAAGCTGCACCATTCATCTCACCAGCACACAGCACACCATGAGACCGAAGTGTTTTTAAGTAGAGGTTTCTACCATACTCGCTATGCAGGCAGTCAAGTCAAGATCCTTCTTCCCTGTGACACGCAACATTCCATTGCCACAACACACGGTGGTCGCCGAAGCATGCCCAGACTTTACAGTGAGAGGGGACTAGCGGCGCTTATCAGTCCCAATACAAATACCCAGGGATCACCAAGCCCATGCCCAGCAGGGTATTTCCGAGGGAGATTTCTCAGGGTACCAAAGGGGAAATCATCTCTTGTCTTCTACATAGCACTGCTCAACAGTATACACAGTCTGCCCAAAAAAAATCTGCCCACACTCATAGTTTATTTTATATATTTCCTGGCGTACTGAGATCTACATAGCCTTTAACTGACCTCATGTGTTGTGGAATATTTGTTGGAGCCCTAAGATCAATTTTATGCCTCAATTGGAGCTGGCTGATCTTCCCTGTTACTGAGTCACAAAACTGCAAAACCGCAAACTCCTTCGAGTCCACCTCGGGATCCTTAAACTTCCAAGTTTTCGGGCAGATGGCTTGCGAAATCTGGCGGCTGCTGTAGCCATTTACCTTGACTACTTTCCGTAAGGGGCTCAGTTCCTTCGTCAGTTTTCAGCGACTGCGACGGGTTTTGGCCGAAGCACCAACGTTCTCTGAAAAGAAAGTTTCTGCGGATCGACGGTGATAGCTGTTAGCATGCATTTATCAGTTCGTATTTTAGAGTCGAGAGACTTTGCACCAATGACGCAAAGAATGAGATTTGTACAGTATGCAGTGTATAAGAGGGTCTGCAGAAGACAATATTCCTTGACTGTGTCAAGTTTAATGTTTATATGTAATTAACAAATGTTTATAATGTTATGTAAGTAACAATAGGTATCTTTTATTTAACTATGTATAACTGTTTGTAAAGTGAAGTCAACACCAGTTCAGGGCTAAAGTTAAATATAGATGAAAACCAGTAAGGCCGCAAAATGTGGAGATAGGAGAGGGAGAAGTGTAGTGAGAGAGACAGGCGCAAGACACTGTTGAGCAGGCGAAGAAATCTGATGCGCGCTGTACTCCGCAGTATTGTTAAACAAAGCTTAAGTTTAACTACATAATAGATGTGAGTGGAGGTGAAGCGCTAAGGTGCAAGTTTGCGACGCTTTAGAGGAGATGTAAAATTATGTCTGCAACGAGTGTTGGTTCCTGGATGTGAAATGGTCTAAGGCGTCAATTACTTAGACTGACGCAGATCCCCAGGGAAGCCAAACTCATATTTGCGATGGTAGAAGTCGCATAATTCGACGCTACGGAGACAAGTACTAATCTCCGTCGGTGAAAAACGGTACGTGGCTCCAAAGCACCTAAATCTATAGCAACTGTGCTCACAACGACACTACTGAAATTAACCGTCCACAGTTCTGTATACGAGCTGTGTTGACAAGTTTTTGGGTGCTTTGTTCTATAGTCATTTAATTTTTTTTTTACCCAGAACTACTCACTTAACCTAAAGTGTTCCAAGTAGGGTTCTTTTTCTATACGAAAGAGAATGAAACCGAGAATCCATTGGTGTGAATCATTATTGCGCAGCTGAGTGTTTTCTGGAAAAGTAAATTTAAATTATCCCTCAAGTACTGCAATTAAAGGAAATGTGGAGAATCGTAGATGGCATTGAAAGTACGTAAAGTAAATAACAATTCTACCTAGTGTATGAACTTGGTTATTGCGATCTTCTATCCAAGAAATTACGTAAAGTAACTATTTCAATAAAACTGAGAAAAACCATGTATAAAAAACCTTTTGCAATCATTTCTATACTAACAAAAGTATTGTAAAATATTTCTTGTGTATAATACATGTTTTCAGAGGCAGTGTTGCTGATCTTACCTTCAGAAACGTAATTAGGCAATATTGTCGTTCTAGTGTTCTTGTCATGGTCCAAAACTTTCTAAGTGTGTTTGTGTGACCAATTCTGAAAGCGGTCATTATTCAGCTATCTAACCGCATTAGGCTATTCCTTCTGTGACAGAAATCATTAAAAGAGGAAAACGCTCACGGCCACAAAACAGAACTGCTTTCGGACAGCATTTATCTGATACTGGTCATTCCATAGGGAGTATTGACAACTGTATGCGTATTCTTCGCAGCGTGGAAAAAAGGTCGTGCTCTTGATTTGTTGGAGGAGCTTGAAATTTATAAAGTAAAAAATAAAGAAGCAACAAAACTGCTTGTTTGACAGACTGACTTTGTACCCAATGCCTCTTTCGCTTTATTTGACGATCTTTTACTCTAATCACTGCTTTTTTTCTTTATTGTGATTTTGATCACCTTATACAAAGACGGGCTGTCAGCAGCATAGTACGCCGCTCTTCAGCCTTGAGTTGTACAGTAAGTATTACAAATAGGTGGCACAGAGAATACAATCAAAACGGCGGGTAAAAAATGTAGACACTAAAAAACAAAACAAACATGGAGCCGTTCACGCTGGACGAGAAATATCACTAACACTAGTTGACACGGCGCACATAACATGGATGATGGCGACGGCAGACGTGAACAGTGGTGGCGTGACGGCGAAAGAACACTAAACACAAACGAAGGCACACACACGAGACACTGATGGCGATGATCTGCGCGCGAATGTTCACTGAGCGTGTGCGAGTCCAGGGACCTGCCAAGAGAGGAGGAGGAGGAAGGGGAGAGAGAGAGGGGAGAGCAGAGATACCATGGGCAGGGAAGATATGGGGAGGCAGGAAGGGGGAGGGGAAGCCCGGGGGAAGAGGGGTGGAGGAAGGAGGAAAAAGGAAAGAGAAGGGAGGGAGGGTGCCTAAAGGAAAGGACACAGGAACTGGGGATGGGGGGGGTTAAAGTTGATAGGAGGATTGGATGGGGGGGAGCAGGACATCATCAGGGAGGGGGAGCTGGCGGAAGCCATCTTGGGAGAGGGTAAGGAGAGTGGAGAGATGGAGACTGGGTGTGACGTGGGAATACAGGCGCAGCAGGTGGGGGTGGGAGAGGATGGGTGAGACAAGCAGGTGAGGAGGATCGAGTTTGTGGGAGGTGTACAGGATCCATATCCTTACAAGGAAAAAGAGGAGGTGGGGGAAGGGGATGAGATCGTACAGGATCCACGTGGGGGAGGGGAGACGAATGTGATACGTGTGGCGGAGAGCATGGCGTTCAGGGATTTGGAGGGATTTATAAAAGGTAGTGGAGGGGGGGCAGAGATCCAGGCCGGATGGGCATAATAAAGGATAGGGCGTATGAGGGATTTATAGGTGTGGAGGATGGTGGAAGGGTCCAGACCAAACGTACGGCCCGAAAGGAGCTTGAGGAGACGAAGTCAGGAGTTTGCCTTGGCTGGGATTGTCTGGAGATGGGGCTCTAGGAGAGGCGACGGTCGAGGGTGACGCCAAGGTACTTGAGGGTGGGAGTGAGGGCGATAGGACGGCCATAAACGGTGAGATAGAAATCAAGGAGGCGGAAGGAAGGGGTGGTTTTGCCTACAATGATCGCCTGGGTTTTGGAGGGATTGACCTTGAGCAACCACTGATTGCACCAAGCAGTGAACCGGTCAAGATGGGATTGGAGAAGGTGTTGGGAGCGCTGCAGGGTGGGGGCAAGGGCAAGGAAGGCGGTGTCATCGGCAAACTGGAGAAGGTGGACGGGGGGGGGGGGGGGGGGGGGGGCGGTGACGGCGCCGGCATGTCCGCCGTATACAAAAGGTACAGAAGGGGAGAGAGGACGGAGCTTTGGGGCACACCGGCGGAGAGGAAAAAGGTGTAGGAATCTGTGTTATGGATGGTGATGTAGGAAATACGGTGGGAGAGAAAGGAGCCGATCAGACAAACATAGTTAATGGGAAGGGCGAAGGTTTGGAGCTTAAAGAGGAGACCGGAATGCTATACGCGGTCGTAGGCACGATCGAGGAAGATTGCGGAGCGACGGGAATTAAGCAGGTCGGAAAGGAGACGAGTGAGGTGAAGCAGAAGCTCGTCGGAAGAGAAGGACGGCCGGAAGCCACACTGGGTAACGGGGCGGTACCGCAGGGTACGAGGGGCCCTCTGACGGTTATGTTCCTCCAACCACTTCCCTCCCGTGCGGAATTCTGGCGTTAGCGCTAACAGAGGGCGCTGATTATGTGCAGCACTATGTTTTCTTTCATTAGTGGCTCATTTAGCGATTTGTTTTATGGTTGTTTAATATTACCCGGTGCACTATCAGCGGAGTTTAATATTTATGTCATAGGCACTAGAGCATGTCAACAACTGTTTCTTTACTCTTTCTCCTTTCAACTATTTTACTTTTATCGTGTTCTTCTTTTTATTGATTTTTATTACTGTAGTGCCTTTTATACGTTATAAGCTCATTACAGACTTCAATTGTTGCATCCCCCTTTATTTTTTCTGTTTCAATTAATTATTGAAAACTAGTGTATGCCGACATTAGCAACATATGCTGAACTTACAACACAAACATCTTGTGGCTGATATAAGAACGTAGGCTTCCGCGGCCGGTGTCACAGTGATTAAAATTCTTCTGGGTAATATGCCGCGTCATTTCTCAAAAAAAAAACTAACAACAATAATAAATTAAAACCGACGTTTCGGCCGAATTGCAACGGCCTTCCTCAGGGCACGACTGGTTTTGCATGGGGTAGGTGCTTGTTTTAAACAGTAGTGCTACTGACAACATGACTCGTGCATGTATTTATATATATTTGACGATGCTGGTGTTGACTCCGCATTTAACATTTGACGATGCCACTATGGCTGTAGTACGTCAGGACTTCGTTTTTATGAAACAAGTATGCCTCTTCATACTTAAATGCACACAAATGTATATATTGTCAGTACTACTTTTCATTATGGTCTATATGTTGTTTTTAAACTGTAGACAATCTGCGAGTGAATTTATGTTTTTCCCATTTTTGCTGCATATCTAATGATGGTCATTAAAGACTGTAACCGGTATCTGTTAACAAAAAAGTTTGTGACCATTGTCGTAAATTAAAGGAAACTTAAAAGAGAAAAAGTTTTAATGAGAACCAAAATATAGTAAAGGCCAAATTTTGTGAATTTGTTGATTAAGGTCAATCGATTCGTCATATTGGCTGGCGATCGTGTTTTTCAGTATTATTATTACTAGGAAGAAGTTGTTTGATGGGGAAAAAAAGCTGCAACCAAGACTATACGATAAATTCCTATTTCATCAAGATTTATCTATTAAGTGGCATCTGAGGTCACTAACGGTTATTAAGGTGGTAGTTGTATTTAAGTGCTTCAATTGACGACGCTAGAAAAACATCTGAAGTACCAAACATAATTGCAAGAGTAGAAACTGTGATTGTTGTAAGCGGCTTTTAGACGGGACTGGAACAAATACTACGTGTACATACTATCGTTATATATGTCTTAAGGTGACCATTATAGTATGGGTCAGGGATCCGATAAACAATGTGGATAAGACATCCATTTGCTTTACGGTGGACGAGGACGTCAAGGAAGGGCAAGAAACCATTGGTCTGTGCCTCCATCGTGAACTTGTTGTTATTATGGGTATTGTTAATGTGGTCCAAGATTTCTCCCAGGTTTTTACGTCCCTGAGATCTAAGAATAAACGCGTCGTCGAAGTAACGATAAAAGTAACTAGGCTCTGCAGGAGCTGTGTCCAGGGCTATCGTCACGGCACTGCGTAAACAGGTTGGCTATAAATATGAAATACGCTCCATCACGTCAAAAAATACGATGGCATCAGGGTGTGCTTAAATAAATACACAACAGTGCCACTGAATAACTGAGAGAGAAGATCTATGGAATCGTAGATGGAAATGCACACGAATGATTACAGCACATCAAAACTGGCCATAATATCGCCTTCACCAAAGTGTAGGCGCTTAATTCGACAGATTAAGTAATTTCTGGAATAGCGCAATTAAAGAAGGTATCGAGATAAATATTTGTGACAACACCTTCAATAACGATGGCTGCCTGCATCTAAGCATGGCTTGGGACCCGGCCATTAGAAGGTTGAAGTGAGTGTTGTGGGCGTGCAGTGAAAACATTATGTTACAGGAGGTGACGTCACTGGAGGCAGCATGGCCATATAAGGACAGAAGCAACAACTGAGAAACATCACCACTTGATAATGGCCAAGGAGTGCTCAGCCGAAAGCTTGAGGATTTGAAACCACTTGACGCTGCTGGAAGCTGGAGACAATTTTATCTGCTCATATCACCACGAAATTTTGCATATGACGTTTACCTATTGCAGCACACTGTGTACAAAGAAAAACTAAATATATAATATCATAACTAATTTTAAGTCTCATTTGATCCCTTCCACTGTCGTCGAATCAAGTCATTTCCTATCTCTATCAGGTTGCACACGAAAAGAACCCGTCTTTTCGAATTTCCGAATCGCTTTCTTCAGACCCACGGCAGTCATCGGACCAACGCCTTTCTTCAAAACCTTCATTGTCCGGAACTTCTGCAGAGCGACGTGTGCACAGTCATCATTCTTGTTACACAACTTTGCTAACAGAGCTCGATCCTGCACTGAGACAGTCAGAAAGAACGTCGGAGACGCGAAAGGAGGAAAAGCTGTGTACCGGCTTCAGTGAGTCGTGAGCATGACAGATGTTCTCATTTACGTATATTGACACATACAGTGCCATATATCGATCAATTTCTAAACTATTTTTTTTTCTTCTGCCATACGTTTTCCCCCTTCTCCGATAACATTCCCTTTCAATCTGAGCAGTGGTGTTATTTCTACAGCGTTTTGAAAGTTTAACTATAATTATAACCACACTGTATATCTGATATCACTCCAACAAAGTCCAGAAAGTTTGGCTATGCAGACGACTGGGCAATAGCTATCCAACACAAAGGTTTTGAAAGAAGTGAAGAAATCCTAACTTGTGATCTACATATCTTAAGTCACTATTTCAGCAAATATAGGTTACAACCAAACTCAAATAAAACAGAAGTTTCACGTTTTCATCTTTCCAATAGACTGGCACGCAGAGCCCTCGATGTCGATTATGAAGGAGACAAACTTCATCATAATGAGCACCCAGAATACCTTGGGATCACGTTAGACAGGACACTTAAAGAGCACTTGACGCGAACATCTTATAAGCTCAAAACCAGATGCAACATCCTCCATAAACTCTGCAGCTCTCGCTGGAGATCGTCAGCCAACTCTCTCCAGGTATTAGCAGCAGAGTACTGTGCGCCTGTCTGGCTTTATAGTCCACATGTAAGAAAGACAGTCGTACAACGCGCCATGCGCATAGGTTATGGCGTCAGTACGATCTACTCCCACGTTCTGGCTACCTATCCCGAGCAACATTCCACCTCTTGACAACAGACGGAAGAGCGCGCTACTGCATGAATACCAGAAGACTGGTAATAGCTCTGACGTTCCAATAATGGAGGACGTACTCCCTGCGGAGCGAGAGTATAACTGTAGATGTAGAAATGTAGATGTAGATGAAGACATCACACGCTCATCGCAGCCAGGGCTCTCTTGGAAACTGGAATCAATACAATCGACAACTGGAAAAGCTGCTGGCAACAAAACTGTTCTCCGCAATGCCTGAAGCTGCCCTGCGTCCAGAGGAACCTCCTGCATTCGACCAGCGTTGGGCAGTTTGGACTATCTTGAACCTCATCGGAACGGGCATGGACGATGTGGAGGCGCTCTCTACAAGTGGGTACAAAATTATCTGGGTCTTCTAGAAGGTAGGGGTTAATTAAACATAATATAATTCATAATGATGTTATTAATACAAATGTGATAGAATCCTTGAAAGTAAAGTATGGGTGAAATTGAATTTTTTCGATATCTCCGTTTAGCCCTAATCTTCATCACCATCGTGTCACTGTGGTGTCACTGCGACGTGCGATGTTGTGAAATACATAAAAGACCTTGATGTCAATCTGCAGCTGTTGATGTTTGTGTTATTTTAAGCAGGAGAGCTGTACTTAAATTTTGACGTTTAGTGCTTTTGTAATCTTTATATACGTATTGCCATGCGATAAATAAATAAAATTTTGCCACGTACAGTAATAGCACAAAACAACCTGGCCAGAGGTAAAGAACTGTTTTTTTGAGATCTCTATTTTGCTGGAAGACCGATAATACCTTTTCGTAGTAACTTGTGTAGTGCATTAAAACTTCTCTCACTTCTGTAAGATATAATTCTTACTGATGTTGTAAGAGGTCCAGGACTAAGGAATATATTGCTAGCGCACTCGAGCAGATGTAATTTCGATGGATTACTAACGTGCTGCCTGCGATATTTAAGCTGTAAGAGAATCTCAGACCAGAGAGCAGTATTGTATGCAGTAGGAACTGTGTGGCAGTAAGAGTAAGTCGTAGCGAGGAGTCGTGTGTATGGAGTTGGCTGGGCCAGTCGTGGAGAGCGATGGCAGTGCCTGAGCGTTGTAGTATAAGGTAAAAGCAGCCTCGCGCTTATGTACTGTTGTAATATCAAGTCCCATGTAAATGTTTTTTAAAAAAAATCTCTTAATAATAATCTTTCTTACAAAAATTAACTTTTGACAATCATTCATCCCAATTTAAAGAATTTACTAATCTCTCCAATCCATGGTCATTCCGATTATTGTAAAGAAAAATCAGTTGTTTCCTTTTATACATGACAAATCTAGCGGCCAGCATTGCACTGGTCTGTGCCATAAAAATTTCTCATAGGAGCAGAAATATACGCGTTATCCGGCGACTTCATTGAGGTAAGAATTTTCAGTTTATTCAGAATGATCTTTCAGGGCCATGACGCAGCATCGCTGATGTCCAAATTTACCACTTTAGATCCACAGTCAGTTAATTATTGAAAGGTTGTACATGAGTCACTTTTTTTTTATTGGGAGGTTACGCTGAATGTGAATGCTATATATATATTTTTTATTAAATGTTGGGAGGTTACAATGGCATGTCTGTAATGTCTCAGGTGTTCACTGCCTCTCTGGTGCTGAAGATAGTCTCTGTCTAGTTGTAGAATTCTCAAGCAGTACAACAGTTTTCTCTTTGTAGAAAAATTAGAATATTATAATTCTGTAAGGATGGAAAAATAATGTCACCTTACTGGTCCGAAGAATTTGACAGTCGCTAGTTGTCAGAGCGTGTAGCGGCGAAAGCTATAATCACACTTTGCCCTTTAATTCTGAGAGTTACTCAGTTAACAGCCCAGTAAATTTGGCTCACCCAGCGAGAAATATTAAGTTTGAACGCCACATGCTGCGATGCCACACCAGTTAACTAACTTCTCGCTTCCATTAGTCTGTTTAACTGCAGGTATTCAACAATGATGACTACAGGCGTGCTGTACAACGATAGTAGCAATAACGATTTCCATAACAACGATAATAATCATAACCGTGTCTTTAAACAAACTGCCTTACAGTCGAATTTAATTTACCCCTGTACGGGAAAACATGCTGGCGAAAGGCCATTGAGCTGTTCAGCTGTGTTGAACCACACCAAACAGGCCCAGTGCGTCCCGCACTACGTCCGCAATGCTCTCTGCTCTCCTCGTGCGCCTGAGGAGGTTAATATAGGATGTTTTCGCTCAAATGCAAATGTTTGTTTACCTGTTTGCCGCGCGGCATTAAACAGGCACACCTACGTGCAGTGTGTGGGACATGGCACCAGATGAAAGGCAAGCGAATAAATGGGTGAAAATTAATCTGCGTCCCATTAATTCGTTTAATTCATTGTTTACCCCGAAACAAAACAAAACTCAGCAGAAGCAAATATATTTTATTTAAATGAATGTCACTCGTTACGGATTTAATATAACATCACGTATGTATTTCAGTCTCTAAGGATATACAATCTCCTTCGTGTGCCCAAACGTTGATGCAATTCTTTCCTGCATATAAATGCAACGTTAGACGACACGTGAATGACAGTAGCTGTACCTCTAATTCATCAAGATACTATTTTTTGCTCTCTCCTCTTGGCCTAATAATGATACATTGTCAGAAAATCATATACAGTTGATCGTCCACCGGCCTTCTGTACCTGTTTGTGTCTATCGAAAAGTCTTTTTCTCTGAATAAATATTCATATTTTTTGTGATAAGCAGGCCGGAGTGGCCGAGCGGTTCTAGGCGCTACGGTCGCAGGTTCGAATGCTGCCTCGGGCATGGATGTGTGTGATGTCCTTAGGTTAGTTAGGTTTAAGTAGTTCTACGTTCTAGGGGACTGATGACCGCAGATGTTAAAGTCCCACAGTGCTCAGAGCCATTTGAACCATTTTTTTACCCACCCTTGCTGCCCGAACGTCAGACAGTCACACTACCCAGCGATGAAATCCTGAAACCCGATCCGAATACTGGCGTTCCCTTTAGTCATAGCCAGTAAACCTCCACGTCCTTCGTCCCCCCCCCCCCCCCCCTCCCACCCTAGCCTTCCCTTCCAGCGACTCTGAGTTGTACTTCGCGCTTTTACAGTGCCAAATTGTTCTATTTATCACTTCATCTTCATCACGAATATGATCAGGAGATGAAATTACTTGTTTGGTACACGAACTTTAATACGCATTCGTTACGCCGTCAGAAGGTGACACATGGATGCCATTCAGTTGGCAGTCCGAGTCCTTTGTCGTCTCCGGCAGAATTACAAGGTGATCAGCATGTCTATAAGACACTGACGCAAGTGCATTTTTATGAATGCTACACCAGTTTGTTTCAGTGGTGGCTCACCGTTTATTGGATTTCCACATCCCGACAGTGAGACTGACGACGTTTACAGATACGAGGTATGAAAACAAGAACGAGACGTTATGTGGAATAATTTTATACTGCTGCACTCACCTCTTACTAATATTTTATTAGCATAATTCATTTCGGCAGCATGTTGCCAACATCAAGTGCATTATACAGTTACTTATACACCAGCTGATAGGTTATGTACATTACCTGTGTGTGCCAGTGGGGTTAAGAATCGAACAATAAACCTGTATGGAAGGATAAATCTGTTACAGTGTGTACATTATCCGAATAACATGATTAGGTAATATATATTTTAATACGTTTACTTACTTTTTGTTGACGATTTCATTTCCTGGCACAAAGAGCACAGTAACAGGTCAATTACAACATAGCATTTTCACAAGCATTTGTTTACAACTTTCCAAAGAGTTATAAAATCTAAGGTAAACTACTTACAGTTTCAAAGACACTAATATATACCAGTAGTGAAGATGAAAACTTTTGTCTAGATGCATCGGCAATATGGAGAATGTTACATGGATACTTAATGAAAACTATTTTCTCAATGGAATAAACATTCAATGTTGAACAAGTTTTTGAAAAAGTTAACGTTATTACTTTCAAGCTTATCGTTTAATAATGCATCTTCTTGTGCTGTGCCATGAATGAAGAGTCCATTTGGTGTCCCTTATCCTTTACATGTAATGTATGAAGGTCATTCGCAATACCATGGAATGGGTGGCCTGTGTCTTTCATGTGTTTGACTATTGCTGACCTATTGTAATTGTTAGTGTGGTAAGCATTTACGTGTTCATTATATCTTGTTTGGAAGTCTCTCCCAGTTTAGCCTATATAAAGGGATCTGCGGGTATTACGTACTTGTGGCAAGCTCATCTTATAGATGTGTCGGCAATATTCACATTAGAATAATGGATACAAATATATTTTAATAGTTATTGATACATACTCTAAACTTGCATGGGAATCACCTGTCAAAACAAAAATCGGTCCAAATGTCGCTGATGTTTTTGAACGCTTGCTACAGACAGGCACGAATCGATGCCCGGACAATCTCCAAACCGATCATGGTGGGGGGTTCTAAAATATCGTACGTATTTCAAGCGGTATGGAATACATCGCTACTCGACATTCACTCACCTGAAGGTGAGTATCGTGGAGCGCTTGAACAAAACAATGAAAGGTCGAATGTCGTTGCGTTTTAACCTTCGAGGCTCATATCAATGGACAAATATCCTCCCATAAATAATTGCACAATATAATAGAACCAAACATAACAGAATAAAAAGGCGGCCAATCGATGTTCGATAATGGACTCATGGATACCGTATACTTTCTCATTAAGATTCTGGATCCACGCAAACAGAAATTTAATCCAGAATGAGATTTTCACTCTGCAGCGGAGTGTGCGCTGATATGAAACTTCCTGGCAGATTATAACTGTGCCCGACCGAGAATCGAACTTACCAGCAACAGCTCCCAGGTTCAGACTAGTCAATTCCCTAAAAAACACGCTCAGAGCGTCGTTGCGCGAAAGTGGTAGGGAGACACGATATAGAACAAACCGACACCACCATGAATGTTTAGAGTACATTTAAAAAAAAATGATTCAATTGGCTGTGAGCACTGTGGGACTTAGCATCTGTGGTCATCAGTCCCCTAGAACTTAGAAGTACTTAAACCTAACTAACCTAAGGACAGCACACACAACCATGTCCGAGGCAGGATTCGAACCTGCGACCGTAGTAGCAGCGCGGTTTCGGACTGAAGCGCCTAGAACAGCACGACTACACCTGCCGGCGTACATTAAAAGTGAAATGGAATTAAGTACTTGGGTAATTAATACGTTAGATGCGCGCTGTGAGTGTTACTTCAGTTAGAATATTTACGGAAGACTATGTCTGGCGCGAGTATAAAGGTCCAGGCTGTGGAGCTGTGACGTCAGCGGTCTCGCGCTTGAGGACCACTGGCACGGTGCGAGAGAGAAAGCAGACCATCTTGCGTCATCACCCGACATCGCGGTGACGTCCTCTGGTGGCACCGATATGAAATAAGCCAGTTCGACTCCAGTGGAGAACACACATGCTTGAAATTGGTTAAATAACAAAGACAAGTCCTTTTTACCGCCATTTTCTTTGCATAGTAGAGCTTAGTGTGGTGTCATGGATTTCATGTTGGAATTTGAACTTCGCGCCATTTTTCTTGGGGAGCAGGGCGTGACACATTACCGCTAAAATTCAAACTTCCCGCCAAAATCCACCATCTTGACTGACGTCACGGCCGCCATCTTTGATGGCTTCATCGCCACCATCTTGGATAACGGTACTTTGGGGTAGGTTGCAGGTCATCCCAATACTCCTAAGGCCAGCATGAGAAAAGTTTTGTGTCTTTATGAGGCAGCTTCAAATAACACGGCTGGTGTTTCGCAATGCAAACTTTGTGAAAAGTAACTAAACACTCAGTCTGGAAGTTCCATTAAGTTTCGGGTGTGCAGATTCAAGAAATTTCCTTGATCTTCTAATATTTCAGCTGTATAACGTTCAGCCATCTTCAGCCGCAAGTCTTGCGGCTCACTCTGAAGATGGCTGAACGTTATACAGCCCAAATATTAGAAGAAGAAGGAGATTTCTTGCGGCTGCACACCCGAAACTTAATGGAACAGTCTTTGCGCCGCCAAAACTTGAAGATTCACACTCAGTCTGGAGCTCGAGTATGTTGCGAATTGATTGTAAATTTGATCAGCAGTTTCCTCACTCTATAATTTTTTTAAGAAAGTGGGCAGTCTTTGATGGCTGACAAGTGTGTAGAAGCGTGTTGTATGGACTGAGGCCTTTTAGCAGAATACAGGCTTTCTAAATTTAGGCAAACATTGATTGAAAGTGTGCAGATATACAGTTCAGTGTAGAAAACCACATCCGGGTGAAATGAAACATATTGCGAAGAAAGCTTTGCATGAAACGAAGGCTTCTCCTTTCAGACGTATACTTTTTAGATTAATAGTGTATAAAAAACGAGCTTCGTGTTTGCTATAATGAATTTCGGTAATTTTGAATTAACTATTTTGGGCACATGGAATTAATTCAGCAGTACTCATCCTGGTGAAAAGTAATTAAAATTATTATATCTGGGTTCATGTTTGGCTGAAACACACGAAGGTTACACAAGATAGACTTCCAAAACCGTAATTGGCTTTGCACTGTTACATATATCTTCTGGTTCCTACGTCTACACAGATACTCCGCAAGCCACCGGCTTGTACCACTACTTGTCATTTCCCCTCCCGTTCCACTCGCAAATAGAGAGGGAAAAACGACTGTCTATATGGCTCCGTATGTACCTTAATTTCTCGTATCTTATCTTCGAGGCCCTTAAGCGCAATGTATGTTGGCGGAAGTAGAAGCGTTTGGCAGTCGGCTTCAGATGCCCTTTCTCTAAATTTTCTCAATAGTGTTTCTTGGAAAGGATGTTGCTTCTCTCCAGGGATTGCCATTTGAATGCCCTAAGCATCTCCGTAACAATTATTACCTGTTCTTGGAACATACCGGCAACAAATCTAGCAGCCCGCCTCTTCCGTCTATCTGACCTGGTACGGATCGCAAACACTCGAGCAGTCCTCAAGAATAGGATGCACCAGCGTCCTCTTTACGGTCTCCTTTACATGTGGAAAACTCTTTCCTAAAATTCTCCCAATACTCTGAAGTGGACCATTCGCCTTCGGTGCTCGTTCCATTTCATATCGCTTTGTAATATCAGCCCCAGATATGTAAACGACTTTCCGTCTCAAGCAGAACACCAGTAACACCGTATCCGAACGCAGCCGGTTTGCTCTTCGTGATCATCCGCATTACCTTACATTTTCCACATTTATAGATAATTAATGTTGATTACACCAACTGGAAATTTTCTGTAAGTTGTATTGTAAATGGTTCAAATGGCTCTGAGCACTACGGGACTTAACTTCTAAGGTCATCAGTCCCCTAAAACTTAGAACTACTTAAACCTAACTAACCTAACGATATCACACACATCCATGCCCGAGCCAGGATCCGAACCTGCTAGCGTAGCGATCGGCGGTTCCAGACTGTAGAGCCTAGAACCGCTCGGCCACTTCGTCCGGCAGTTGTATCTTCCTCTCAACTTCGAATCCTTACTGCGCAGCCGGCCGGAGTGGCCGTGCGGTTCTAGGCGCTGCAGTCTGGAGTCGAGCGACCGCTACGGTCGCATGTTCCAATCCTGCCTCGGGCATGAATATGTGTGATGTCCTTAGGTTAGTTGGGTTTAATTAGGTCTAAGTTCTAGACGACTGATGACCACAGAAGTCTCATGGTGCTCAGACCCATTTGAACCTTACTGCACACCACAGCATCATGAGCTAACAACCGCCGATTGCTGCCCACCCTGTCCGCCAAAACATTTATGTTTGTACAGAACAGCAGCGGTCGTATGACATTTCCCAGCGGCACTCCTGACGATAGACTTGTCTCTGTTGGACATTCGCCGCCGAGGACAACATACTAGGTGCTATTACTTAGAATGTCTTCGAGCCCCTCACATATCTGTGAACTTATTCCGTATGCTCATACCTTCGTTAATTGCCCGTAGAGCGGACCTTGTCAAACGCATTCCGGAAATCTAGAAATATGGAAACTTCTTGTTGCCCTTCATTCATAGTTCTGAGTATATTATGCGAGAAAAGAGCAAGCTGAGTTTCGTGCGAGCGAGACTTTCTAAAACCATGCTGATTCGTGGACATAAACTTCACAATCTCAAGAAAGTTTATTGCATTAGAGCTGAAGTGCAAAGAGCAAAGGATCTCGACTTTCAGAGATGATTCTGCTTACTTTAGGAAACACGTATCAGAGGTGACCTGAAGATGTTTAGAACTGAGAATAACCAGTGCTAGTCGAAAGACAGAGAAGTTGCAGAGAAATTCGTTCATGTCGAAGTAAATAAATAGGCGCAAAAGACACCGGAAACGAAGAAAGGACAATTAAAATCTACAGTTTTCTGGGTTAAAATGAGCTAAAATGAATACATGTAGTATAGTGGGCTTCTTCTTGCGATACTCGGGAACGTCCATAACCTACTCTAAGACTATAGTGAAGGCGTAGCACCGCGGGAAGACGGATGGGCAAGCAAGACTCCTTTAGCCTTCTTGGGTTGGGCACAGCTGGATGGGAGCAGAGGAGTCTGCCCGTATTGCCGATAACGTGCGGCGGGTTGCCTGGCTGGCTAAAAGGAAGGCGCGGGCACGTTAACGGCAGAATGTGGACACCTCTGGCTGCCATCTCTACGAGGAGGAATGCCTGCACTTCGAGTCGCACTACGCTTGTACGACACACGTGGGCGAACCGTCAATTTAGCTTTCAAAATCTTTTCTTAGAGAATTTACTTTATTTACTAGCGTTTCATCAAGAACATTGACACATTTAATTACTTTTAATAAATGTGAATTTTATTCCTAAAAGCTATTCAAAAACCGATTTCAAAATTATAAGGAGAAAAGCACCCTCGAAATATCAAGTTACAATTTTGTTTAGAGGCAGAAGGAACAATATTAACAATAGGAGCCTTCGGCTGAGAAGCTTGCCTACTCCCTTTCAACACGACCACAGTCATGACCGCTCACAACAACCTCTGAAACAATACACTGGTGCAAATCTGCAAAACACCAGATTACTTTAAACGAAAAAAATTTTAACAACTCACACAAACACGTAAACTATGCACCCCGTAAGAGCGATGGAAATGGTACAATACTCAAATTATTTGCCACCGAAAGTGCATATTTTTAAAGGACTCTTACGGTGGAAGGGTGGCAACCTTATAACCTAAAATGACTTTTTAAATAAAACCCATAAAATGCAGACTTACATAAAATGTACAACATGCTCTACATTGCACGTATACCACCTCGCAAGATGATAGTCAAGACAAAAACATATGGGTCAAATGGCTCTCAGCACTATGGGACTTGACATCTATGGTCATCTGTCCCCTAGAACTTAGAACTACTTAAACCTAACTAACCTAAGGTCATCATACAACACCCAGTCATCACGAGGCAGAGAAAATCCCTGACCACGCCGGCAATCGAACACGGGAACCCGGGCGCGGGAAGCGAGAACGCTACTGCACGACCACGAGCTGCGGACCAAAAACATATTTCAAGAATTCGGCCTTTAAGCAATAAATTCGTTAACACCGAATCCGACAAACATAACAGAGGCAGCTATTAACGTACGGCAAATTGATAGGGAGATTACGAAACAACGCAAACGGCAGGTTGCTCTAACCCGCCGCTACTCCACAAGGTTAAAAAAACGGACCACACAATTCATAAATAACCACCTTCCCGCGGATGGACAAACGGAGAAGAATGGTGGGACGAACCCAAAACTAAGCGGCTGGTGACCTCAACGAGAAAACAACTAGAATTTAACAAGTAAATGAAACAAAATATCACCAATCACTTAACTTCTAATAAATTGTGATGTCTAGCGAAGACCTGGCGCCGCACCCCCAACGCTCTCCCGAACCGCCCGCTGCCAGCCGCTTCAACGGACGCAGGAAAGCGCGCCGATCTCCCGTCTCACGGCGTCGCAGCTCGCACCGGTCAGACTGGTGACGTGGGGTTTCCTACCGTGGGGTTTCCTACCGTGTGGTGTCCTACGAGCAGTGGCGCACTAAACCTGTCAGAGGCCCGGACCGGCGAAACAAATCGAGGCTCCCCTTGCTGCTCCCTCCCACCCTCCTCACCACACAGGATTTCTCCGAGAGTTTCAAATGCAAACGGAAGGAAGTCCCACATTGCTTATCATCTTCATTTTGTGTCGTAATAATTTACAAGGTATAACGTTATTTTACATAACACTGAAATTGGCTGCTCTCGTAAACTCGTTACTATTATTCAATAGCTATGTTGCCCCTTATACGACAAAAATCGTTACATGATGTCTGTTGTTCTAGTTCAAATGGCTCTGAGCACTATGAGACTCAACATCTGAGGTCATCAGTCCCCTAGAACTTAGAACTACTTAAACCTAACTAAACTAAGGGCATCACACACATCCATGCTCGAGGCAGGATTCGAACCTGATACCGTAGCGGTCGCTCGGTTCCAGATTGTAGCGCCTAGAATCGCATTACAGTAAGTAATTACTTAAAGATTTACGCGACTATGGGTGTGTTCATCTGAAAGAAATTACAGAATATTTTCCTATGGTTAGATGCGGCGTATAAAGTGTCGATAACTATAGTGTTGTTCTTGATGCCTCTACAGATGATAAAATTCGTTGCTTGATATAGATCAATTCATCTAGTTGGAATTACATCTTTATAAAATGAACTACATAATAATCAGCTGAAAAATGCTCCTGTTGGAGTACAATAAAGGCAAATATGATCGTGTTTAAAAAAAAGTCTGTGACAGAAAAGTGGGCAACCAGCTGTCTGAGTCCTCATTCCGCCTTCCTCACCAAAAATTATGGAAGCTTCACAGGATGAGTGACCATGTTATCTAAGAAATTTACCAAGTAAAATTTCAGTTTCGTTGAGATAAAAATTCAATAAATAGCAGATTGTGTATTAGAACTTAAGAAATACCGTTAAAAGCGTACTTTTGTGGATGAGATCCGTCAGATGCAAATAATTAGTTTCATATGACATATATGACGAAACTCAGCAAGTTAACTTTGCGAAATTATTGATGCTGATCGACGACGACACTGTCTGAGAAACGGTGACGACACCAGCACTGAGGGCGAGCGACTGGGGTAGACACGCAGTGGGGGAAGCTCAGATTGCAAACGCCTCGTTAGGGAACTGGTTGCTCGGGACAGCTTCGCTACCTGCTGAACCCTTGCAGGAAACCCCACGTAGCCGTCAGAGTGATGTTGTGGGTTGACTCCTGTTGCCCTCGTGTCGGCCGCGAAGCCACTGCGCCTGGCTATACGGCGCGGCCACTGGACTCAGGTGGCGACCTCGGATGCGCCGACGCTCCAGGCGGACAAGTCATCTTGTGTCCCAGTGCGCGACCGACCAACCGATCGATCTAACCGCCAATGCCCATTGTGTGTGCAAACTCGAGCAGACTGGCGGCCGAACACACACTAGCACTCTGGACGACCGACAGACACTAACCGCCTCACCAATGCGGACGAGAGACAGACCCAGACTAACTTGTCTGACCAACCGATCAGACTCGCCCAGACTGACAGACTGCCCTGGTTGACCAGCTGCCTCCGACTGACTTCTTCTAGCGAGCTTATTGCGCCCCTAAAATGCACGTGAAGAAGCAACTTTTCCCCTTTCCCACCAGATGGAGACACCAAAGCTGCGATTGCCACAGCGGCGCCACCGCCAGAAACGGAAAGTGACTGCTTTATACTAAGCGCTGCGGCGTGCTCTTCAAATCAGTATTTTTTATCACGGTTCTTGATGCACTGGGCCCACGAGAAATACGGGCCTCACAACGAACTTAGTACGCCACACAAATCGCCGTCATATTTGGCGAAATCTGGGCTCCGCGCGTGCAGGGGAAATCGACACGTAATTGAAAAAGTCTTGACTTCGTCGTGTGCTATCGAGAGCTTCCAAGCATATAAAAGGGCAGTTTGCAGTTGTTAGTTACACACTCTCCGGCGGTACTCCGCAAGGTTACCGCCCTTCGGTTGTGCCATTCCAGCACTAATCGAAGCGCTAGTTTTCCAGGTGCCAGCCAGCCAGCCAGCCAGAGGTACAGCCGAGCAGCAGCAGCAGCAGCAGCAGCAGCGGTCCCAGCCGGGAGCAGCGGTACCGGCCAGCATCAGCGGTCCAGCCTGTAGCAGCCAGCCACCCCTCCAGCAGCAGCGGTCCAGCCCGTAGCAGCCAGCCACCCCTCCAGCAGCAGCGGTCCAGCCTGTAGCAGCCAGCCACCCCTCCAGCAGCAGCGGTCCAGCCTGTAGCAGCCAGCCACCCCTCCAGCATCAGCGGTCCAGCCTGTAGCAGCCAGCCACCCCTCCAGCAGCAGCGGTCCAGCCTGTAGCAGCCAGCCACCCCTCCAGCAGCAGCGGTCCAGCCTGTAGCAGCCAGCCACCCCTCCAGCAGCAGCGGTCCAGCCCGTAGCAGCCAGCCACCCCTCCAGCAGCAGCGGTCCAGCCTGTAGCAGCCAGCCACCCCTCCAGCAGCAGCGGTCCAGCCTGTAGCAGCCAGCCACCCCTCCAGCAGCAGCGGTCCAGCCTGTAGCAGCCAGCCACCCCTCCAGCAGCAGCGGTCCAGCCTGTAGCAGCCAGCCACCCCTCCAGCAGCAGCGGTCCAGCCTGTAGCAGCCAGCCACCCCTCCAGCAGCAGCGGTCCAGCCTGTAGCAGCCAGCCACCCCTCCAGCAGCAGCGGTCCAGCCTGTAGCAGCCAGCCACCCCTCCAGCAGCAGCGGTCCAGCCTGTAGCAGCCAGCCACCCCTCCAGCAGCAGCGGTCCAGCCTGTAGCAGCCAGCCACCCCTCCAGCAGCAGCGGTCCAGCCTGTAGCAGCCAGCCACCCCTCCAGCATCAGCGGTCCAGCCCGTAGCAGCCAGCCACCCCTCCAGCAGCAGCGGTCCAGCCTGTAGCAGCCAGCCACCCCTCCAGCATCAGCGGTCCAGCCCGTAGCAGCCAGCCACCCCTCCAGCATCAGCGGTCCAGCCCGTAGCAGCCAGCCACCCCTCCACCAGCAGCGGTCCAGCCTGTAGCAGCCAGCCACCCCTCCAGCATCAGCGGTCCAGCCCGTAGCAGCCAGCCACCCCTCCAGCAGCAGCGGTCCAGCCTGTAGCAGCCAGCCACCCCTCCAGCATCAGCGGTCCAGCCTGTAGCAGCCAGCCACCCCTCCAGCAGCAGCGGTCCAGCCTGTAGCAGCCAGCCACCCCTCCAGCAGCAGCGGTCCAGCCAGCCAGGCAGCCAGCCCGCCCTCCACTCCAGCAGCAGCAGCAGCAGCCCCGGCCCCGTCCGCGGCAGCAGCAGCAGCTGCGGCACTCCTGCCAGTCGGCGTCGGCGTCAGCTTCAGTTCCGCGCCAGCAGCGTGGGACTCTGGTTGTCGTCCGTCTTCGTCTTCGTCCGTCTTCGTCTTCGTCTGTCCCCAGTTTCTTTCTTTTTTTTTGTCATTTTGTATATCCTTGTCGTCATGTCAGCCCCCACCGCCACTACGACCACTACCACCACAGCCATAGTCTACACGTCCCCCTCTGCCGCCGCCACCACCACCATTACATGGTGTGCCCAGTCACACCCCCCTCTTTCCATCCCTCCTCTTCTCACTCTCCCTTCGCCTTCGCTCTTTGTCGCCCCCTCTCCAGCTTCTTCCTCCCGCTCCTCTCCCTCTGATCCTTTTCCCACGCTCCCCCAGCCTGTTACTGCAGCTCCAGCTAGGGTGGTGGCCCGTCGGGCCACTGCCCACGCCCAACTCTCCCCATCGCCTTCGCCATCACCACGACCGCCCTCGCCGTCGCCTTCACCGTCACCATCTCCGGCGCCGTCTGCTGCGTCCACGCCGGGACCTACTGTAAGTAAGCCGTTTAGGTTTTTTTATTGGTAACGCCACCGCCACGTAGCGCTCGGTATGAAAAATCACTGGGTGTGCTGTGCGCAGTCTGTGTTTAGTTTGCATTGTTGTCTGCCATTGTAGTGTCGGGCAGCGGCAGCTGGATGCTAACAGCGCGTAGCGTTGCGCAGTTGGAGGGAGCCGCCAGCAGTGGTGGACGTGGGGAGAGACATGGCGGAGTTTTGAAATTTGTAAGAATTGGTGTCATGAACTGCTATATATATTATGACTAGTGAGGTAAATACATTGTTTGTTCTCTATTAAAATCTTTCATTTGCTAACTATGCCTATCAGTAGTTAGTGCCTTCAGTAATTTGAATCTTTTATTTAGCTGGCAGTAGTGGCGCTCGGTGTTTTGCAGTAGCTTGAGTAACGAAGATTTTTGTGAGGTAAGTGATTTGTGAAACGTATAGGTTATTGTTAGTCAGGGCCATTCTTTCGTAGGAATTTTTGAAAGTCAGATTGCGTTGCGCTAAAAATATTGTGTGTCAGTTTAAGCACAGTCGCCCGCCGACCCTCACCACTGTGATCACTCGGCTCAGGCCGACGATCACAGAGGAGGAGGTGTTCGCGGAGCTCAAGGCGCATCCCACACTGGACGTGCGGGCGGTCCGCCGCATTTTCAACTTTCCGGCCCCACCCGCCTTATGCGGGTCTTCTCCTAGGACGCCCCCTCCATTGACTGTCTCTTGAAGGAGGGTGCCCTCCTCTTCCACCAGCGCTATAAGGTTGACCCCTCCCATTCCCCTCCTCAATCCCTGCACTGCCAGAGGTGTCTGCGCTATAACGCACATCCAACAGCTGAGTGCCACGAGGCCCCCATCTGCCCGCATTGTAGACATGTCAATTCTTCTGTCAGTGCCCTAACCTACAATCCCCTCCCTCCTGAAATACCTGCAATCTCCCTCATCCCACTTACTCCCAAAAGTGTAAAGCCCTAACCCCTCCACCGGCCGCAGTGGTCTCGCGGTTCTAGGCGCACAGTCCGGAACTGTCTGACTGCTACGGTCGCAGGTTCGAATCCTGCCTCAGCAATGGATGTGTGTGATGTCCGTAGGTTAGTTAGGTTTAAGTAGTTCTAAGTTATAGGGGACTGTAGACCACAGCAGTTGAGTCCCATAGTGCTCAGATCCATTTGAACCATTTGAACCTACCCTCTCCAACCACTCCTGAACTCACTGTACCTGTCCGTCCTCTGGACGCTCCCACCCCTCCTGGAAATTCCCTTCTCCCCCCCCCCACGACTGCTGAGGACATCATCAGGTTCCTCACCATTGTCTTACAAAACGTCCACCCTTTCCAGTGTCCTCACACCCTACAACAGGTCTCCCTCGCCACCCGTTCCATTTACCACTTGAAAATGTATGACACCTACTCCAACAACCAGGCCCATTTCACCTTCTCCCGTCTTGACACCCTTGTCTAAATCCCTGTCATGGCGCGACAGCACCGTATCCTTTTCGACAACTTCCGCTCCCTTCCCTCCAACAAGAACCTCTTCTTGCACACCCTTGCCACCCAACGTGTGGATGCCTTCCCCCTCAATGAAACTTTCCTCCAACCCCTCCACACCGTCCACACGTCTCCCTACCTCCTGCACCGTTCCGATAATCCCCTCCCGATTGCGCGTGGCGGAGTAGCCATTGGTCACCACCGCCAGATCCCAGTTCGGCTGCAACATCTCCTTCCCCACCGAACACCTGATCCTTAGTCTCTTCTTCCCTGGCCTTACCGTCACCTGCGCCACCATCTATGTCAGCTCTAACGTCTCTATTCCCTTCGACTTCCTCTCCCACGTTGACCGTATCTTCTCCTCCTACGTGATCGCCGCCGACCACAACATCCATAGTCGTTCCGCCGCCCAGTTACGGCGGTGGCATCGGTTCCTCTCCTCCCTTCAAGAGGACCTCATCCCCATCCCCCAGCACATCCGTCCCAAATCCAACTCCACTCCCGATGTTATCCTTTCCTTCCCTAGACTCCTTGTCCGCATAACGGTGGATGTCCTGGAGCCCATTGCTAGCGACCATCTCTCTGTCCTCCTCACCGTTTCCGACGGTCGTCGCTCCCACCCCGACCTTCATAATGACCCTCCCCCAAAGTACATCCATGACTATTCCCGTGCCAACTGGAATGCCTACCGGTATACCCTCTCCACCCAGGTCGATAGCCACCTCTTCACCTACCGCCACCCTGACGATGTAACCCATGCCGCCTCCTTTCTCCAGCAGATCTTGTCTGAGGCCGTGGAGGCCCACGTCCCCACTGTCACCATCCACCCCAACCATCCTACCTTACCCCCACAGGCCGCCCTCCTCCTCTGTGAATCACGTTGTCTCTACCACGCCTTCCTCCACACGCGTGACCCGGAAACACTATGATGCCATCGGCAACTCCAGCGACACATTCGTAATTTGCTCGTGGCCAAGAAACGCTGGGACTGGCGACAGACATGCACCCGTTTAAATGCTACCCTACGTATCAACTCATCCAAGTTCTGGTCAGCCTTCTGTCGCCTTACTGGAACTAAACCCTCCCCCTACTATCCTCTCCTCCATGATGATCACCCATTCCCTGACACCCTTAGTAAGGCCAATCACTTTGCCTCCTACCTCTGCGATGTATTTCCCCGACGATCCCCAGCTCGATTACTCCCTCTTCCCGGATGTCCGCGACTGAATTGCCACCTCTGTCCCTCCCCTAGCGCCTGGTTTCCAGTAGTTGGACAACATTGCACACTCAGAAATCAATGCTCCTATCACTACACAGGATCTCATTGCTACACTCTGCACCAAACGCACAACCGCTCCTGGTCACGAACGTGTCACCTACTGTCACCTTCGTGAAGCTCCTGTCTCTTTCCTCTCCACCCTGGCCAGGCTCTACAATGTAGTCCTGTCCACCAGTTACTACCCCGACCTGTGGAAAACCTCACATATCCTGATGTTCCTTAAACCTGGTAAACCGCCATCCGCCATCTCCTCTTACCGTCGCATTAGCCTTACCTCAGTCTTCAGCAAGGTCCTGGAATCTATCCTCACCCGCCGCATCCACCAGCATCTCCGCCAGCACTGCCTCCTTCCCATTACCCAGTGTGGCTTTCGGCCATCCTTCTCGTCCGACGACCTTCTTCACCTCACTCATCTCCTTTCTGAACAGCTTAATTCCCATGGCTCTGCAATCTTCCTCTCCCTGGACCTTGAACATGCTTATGACCGTGTATGGCATTCCGGTCTCCTCTTCAAGCTCCAAACCTTCACCCTTCCCATTAATTACGTTCGTCTGATCGGCTCCTTTCTCTCCCGCCGTCCTTCCTACGTCACCATTCATAATACGGATTCCTACACCTTTTTTTCCCTCTGCCGGTGTGCCCCAAGGCTCCATCCTCTCCCCCCTTCTGTACCTTTTGTATACGGCGGACATGCCGCCGCCGTCACCCCCCGTCCACCTTCTCCACTTTGCCGATGACACTCCTTTCCTTGCCTTTGCCCCCACCCTGCAGTGTTCCCAACACCTTCTCCAATCCCATCTTGACTGGTTCACCACTTGGTGCAACCAGTGGTTGCTCAAGGTCAATCCCTCCAAAACCCAGGCGATCATTGTAGGCAAAACCACCCCTTCCTTCCGCCTCCTTGATTTCTATCTCACCATCTATGGCCGTCTTATCGCCCTCACCCCCACCCTCAAGAAGTACCTTGGCGTCACCCTCGACCGTCGACTCTCCTGGACCCCACATCTCCGGACAATCCAAGCCAAGCCACACTCCTGTCTCCATCTCCTTAAGCTCCTTTCCGGCCGTACGTGGGGTCTGAACCCCTCCACCATACTCCACACCTATAAATCCCTCATCCGCCCTATCCTTTGTTACGCCCATCCGGCCTGGATCTCCGCGCCCTCCCTCCCCCCCCCCTACCTTTTACAAATCCCTCCAAATCGTTGAATGCCATGCACTCCGCCTCGCCTATCGCATCCGTCTCCCCTTCCCCATGCGGATCCTGTACGATCTCATTCCATTCCCCCACCTCCTCCTTTTCATTAAGAGGATACGGATCCTGTACACCTCACGCAAACTCAATCCTCCTCACCCGCTTGTCTCGCCCATCCACTCCCGCTCCCGCCCACTGCCGCGCCTGTATTCCCACGTCCCACCTGGTCTCCATCTCTCTACCCTCCTTACCCTCTCCCAAGGTGGCTACCGCCAGCTCCCCCTCCCTGATGATGTTCTCCTTCCCTCCATATACCCCTCCTACCAACTTTGATCCTCCTTCCCTCTTCCTGTCTGTTCCTTTGGGCACCCTCCCTCCGTCCTCCCTTTCTCCCCACTCCTCCCCGGGCTTCCCCTCCCCTGTCCTCCTCCCATCTCCTCAGCCATTGGCGTCTTTGTTCTCCTCTCTCCACCCCATCCCACCACTCCCCCACCCTTCTTCCCCTCTTGGCAGATCCTCGGACTCGCACACGCTACGTGGACTTTCGCGCGCCGGAGTTCATCGCCATCAGTGTCTCGTGTGTGCTGTCGTGTTTTGTGTTCAGTGTTCACCGTCGCACTCCGTCGATCACCTGTGCCGTCGTCGTCTTCAGTGTTTGTGCGTCGTATCAACAGTTTCAAGTGTGAATTCTCGTCGAGTGTGAGCGGCTCCGTTTTGTCTTTCTGTGTCAACTGTTTTCTTGCCCACCGTTCTGTAACCTATGTATAATCTTTCTGTATTTCCTCATTGTGTATCCTCTGGCTGAAGATCAGCATAGGACGCTACTGACAGCCTGCCTGTTGTACAGGTTTTAAAATTACAATAAAGAAAGAAAAGTTGTTAGTTACTCGCTGCCTGTCCATGACGGCTGGTGGTGCTCTTACGTGCTGTGAAGTACGCGCCGCAGCCGGTCTTCCTGGTGGGCCCGAGAGCGCTGCAGCCAAATGCAGGGATGGTACCTTTGAAAGGAAGAGGCCGACTTCCTTCCCAAATCCGATGGGACCGACGACCTCAGTATTTGGTCCCCTCCTCCAAATATTTCTTTACAGAAACCGACCTCGGGGAAGATCAGTTTGGATTCCGTAGAAATATTGAAACACGTGAGGTAATACTGACCCTACGATTTATCTTAGAAGCTAGAGTAAGAAAAGGTAAACCTACGTTTCTAGCATTTGTAGATTTAGAGAAAGTTTTTGACAATGTTGACTGGAAAACTCTCTTTCAAACTCTGAACTTGGCAGGGGTAAAATACAGGGAGCGACAGTCTATTTACAATTTGTACAGAACCTAGATAGCAGTTATAAGAGTCAAGGGACACGAAAAGGAAGGAGTGGTTGGGAAGGGAGTGAGACAAGGTTATAGCCTCTCCCCTATGTTATT
Organism: Schistocerca gregaria; assembly: GCF_023897955.1. NCBI lineage: Eukaryota > Metazoa > Arthropoda > Insecta > Orthoptera > Acrididae > Schistocerca > Schistocerca gregaria. The sequence continues at coordinate 91,338,997 of NC_064922.1, read as the reverse complement.
CAATCTGTATATTGAACAAGCAGTAAAGGAAACAAAAGAAAACTTCAGAGTAGGTATTAAAATCCAGGGAGAAGAAATAACAACTTTCAGGCTCATCGATGACATTGTAATTCTGTCAGAGACAGCAAAGGACTTGGAAGAACAGTTGAACGCAGTGGACAGTGTCTTTCTTCAAAGGAGGATATAAGATGAACATCAACAAAAGCAAAACGAGGATAATGGAAAGTAGTCGAATTAACTGAAGTGATGCTGTGGATGTTAGGTTAAGAAATGAGACACTTGAACTAGTGAAGGAGTTTTGCTATTTGTGGAGCAAAATAACTGATGATGGTCGAAGTAGAGAGGATATAAAATGTAGACTGTCAATGGCAAGGAAACCGTTTCTGAAGAAGAGAAAATTGTTAACATCTGGTATGGATTTAAGTGTCTGGAACTCGTTTTTGTCGTATTTGTATGGAGTGTAGCCATGCATGAAAGTGAAACATGGACGATAAATAGTTTAGACAAGAAGTGAATAGAAGCTTCCGAAATGTGGTGCTACAAAAGAATGCTGAAGATTATATGGGTATATCACATAACTAATGAGGAGGTATTGAATAGAATTGGGAGGAGTTTGTGGCACAACTTGGCTAGAAGAAGGGATCGGTAGGTAGGACATGTTCTCAGTCATGAAAGGATCACCAATTTAGTATTGGAGGGCAGAGTGGAGAGTAAATATCGTAGAATACACTAAAGAGTTTCAGAAGGCTGGCCAAAGTGACCGAGCGGTTCTAGGCGCTTCAGTCTGGAACCGCGCGACCGCTACGGTCGCTGGTTCGAATCCTTCCTCGGGCATGGATGTGTGTGTCGTCCTTAGGTTAGTTAGGTTTAAGTAGTTCTAAGTCTAGAGATGTTAAGTTCTATAGTGCTCAGAGCCATTTCGACAATTTTTGAGATTCAGAAGGATGTAGGCTGCAGTAGGTACATGGAGATGAAGCAGCTTGCACAGGATAGAGTAGCATGGAGAGTTGCATCAAACCAATCTCAGGACTGAAGACCACAACAACAATAACACCGATGAGCCAAAATATTATGACCACCTGTTTAATAGCGTGGTGTTCCACTTTTCAAACGCATTAAAGGAGAAATTCTGCTTGGCATAGATTCTACAAGTCCTCGATGAGGTACCAAAATAATGTATGAGGCAGCAGACATCTAGCAACGGGTCAAAAAATTGTCTAAAATTATGGGGCGGTGGTTTACGAGAACACAGTTAGCGTCCGATATTTGATCGAATGGGTACAGATCAGGCAGATTTGTTGGCCAAGACATCGATACAGTTCCTCTGAAACCACTGTAACGCGATTATGACCTTGCAAGACGTCGGAAGATGCCATCGCCGTACGGTGAGACTTCAAGCGCGAAGCAATGCAGGTGGTCTGCGATAAGGTTCACGCAGTTCACTGCTGTCACGGTGCATTCGAAGACCACCGCAGATGCCACGGAAGCCCAACTCAGTGCACCCCATAGCACTGTTCTGTCATCACCGGCCCGCATTAGTGGCGCGGTGCATGTTTCGTGCACCCGTTCGACTGGATAACGGCTTGTAAGGACCCAACCATCGACCTGATGTAACAAGCAATGCAATACAGTCGACAGGCGACACGTTTGTATTGATCCACGGTGAAAATTCATTGATGCTGTGCCCACTGGAATCATAACTGACGATATCGTTGGGTCAACACAGGAACACGTAGGGATCGCGTGATATGGAGCTCAATGTCCAACAGTGGCCTTTTAACGGTGAACTCCGAAACACATGTGCCTGCACCAACGTTGTACTCTGTCGTCGCATCTGGCACAGCCCGCTGCCTATCCTGGATTACACTTTGAGGTATCGTTCGACCTCTACCTCGTGTGATGAGACGTGGTCGTCCGATACCACACGGCATACTCGTTATTTCACCATCCTTCAATCATTTTCCGTAGGTGCTCGCGACAGCAGTACGCCAAGAGGCGGCCTGCTTCGCAGTTTCAGAGATTCTCCTTTCCATCCGTAGCGCTACAATGCTGTGCCCTTTGTTAAAACCGCTAACATCAGTGGATTTCCGCGATTGCCGCCCTTGTCTTCCGTATAACAACTGCCCATTCGTGTCTCTTCCACTTACTTTCTTTCCTCACTACGTCACGTGCCCGCAACATAACCAGGAGGTCGTAATATTCGGCTCATCAGTGCACGCAAGGTGGCCAGGAACAGTCTGAAAAGCTTGTAAGACTGTTGCAGGGTAGACTGACACTAATTGTATCAACTTGCGCGAGCGGAAACCTGATTGGCTAACTTCAACACCGAATAATGCGGAGAAGGTGTAACGAATTCTTTTTCTTAACAGTTATTCCTCAGAATTATCTTCTCTGCAACGCACTTACAAATCTTGGCAGACTCTCTCTGACCAATACCGTGTACAGAATGTCGTGTACGATTTAACACTAAAAAAGACGGTTGGATGCCGCATATTTGTGTACTTACAATAAAGATTCCCCGCTGCATGTAGTGTGAGTCATGCGAAGCCGTTCGCCGCCACGCTATCCTCGGTCAGTGGGGTCGTTTGCGGGCGGCATGTAGAGGCACTTTGTTAGTATACGACTCTTCAGTCAGGCTTTCGAAACCTCATAGCCGCTGCTTTTCACACTAGTGGATCCTCAGCTGCCACCACGAGTCCGAGTGCACTCCGCAACAACCCCCCCCCCCCCCTCCTCCCCCACTGAGACCGCAGATAAGTCCGTGACAGCAACAGCACGACGTGGACAAGGGAGGGGGACATGCGCGCCGCGTTCTCCATACGGCAGGCATAAATGCTGAGCTTCCAGGTACAGTTCCCGTTAATCTGTATTCACGAAATTTATTCAGTAGCTAGCGGTCCCTTTCATGTTAGTACCATTTACAATCCACGCACATCTCCATTCATTACTCACACGGTTCAAGCCGTTTCTGCGCATCTGCCTAGGAGCTAATCAGACTTTACCTTCCACTGAAGTGACAAGAGGGGTTTGCCCTAAACTGTTCGTCCAAGGTCTGAAGTCTGCAGAAGCTCAATGCTTCGAAGAAAGAATACCTTGTAGCACCTCACGACCAGCTAATTCACCAGGCAACCAAATAAGATATTACTTCGTAAAATATTAAACAGCTTTTTTAAGCAATTCATGTTAACAACAAGGTACTTACGGTGTCGTATTTCCCAGAACAGAAATAGACGTTATGTCGTACGATCTCCTCTTACTCTTCATCAAAATACTGCTGTGCTGTTTCATTTTAGTAATTAACACGCAGTGGAATGGAATAGTTATAACTCTCTTCAGTACATTTTTCACTCTGTATACACCAATATACACTACTGGCCATTAAAATTGCTGCTCCACGAAGATCACGCGCTACAGACGCGAAATTTAACCGACAGGAAGAAGATGTTGTGATATGCAAATGATTAGCTTTTCAAGGCATTCACACAAGGTTGGCGCCGGTGGCGACACCTACAACGTCCTGACATGAGGAAAGTTTCCAACCGACTTCTCATACACGAACAGCAGTTGACTGGCGGTGCCTGGTGAAACGTTGTTGTGATGCCTCGAGTAAGGAGGAGAAATGCGTACCATCACGTTTCCGACTTTGATTGTAGCCTATCGCGATTGCGGTTTATGGTATCGCGACATTGCTGCTCGCGTTGGTAGAGATCCAATGACTGTTAGCAGAATATGGAAGCGGTGGGTTCAGGAGGGTAATACGGAACTTTGTAGTGGATCCCTACGGCCTCGTATCACTAGCAGTAGAGACGACAGGCATCTTATCCACATGGCTGTAACGGATCGTGCAGCCTTGTCTCGATCCGTGAGTCAACAAGTGAGGACGTTTTCAAGACAACAACCATCTCCATGAACAGTTCGACGACGATTCCAACAGCATGGACTATCAGCTCGGAGACCATGGCTGCGGTTACGATTGACGCTGCACCACCGACAAGAGCGCCTGCGATGGTGTACACAACGACGAACCTGGGTGTACGAATGGCAAAACGTCATTTTTTTCGGATGAATTCAGGTTCCGTTTAAAGCATCATGATGGTTGTATCCATGTTTGGCGACATCGCGGTGAACGCACATTGGAAGCGTGTATTCGTCATCGCCAGACTGGCGTGTCACCCGGCGTGATGGTATGGAGTGTGATTGGTTCAACGTCTCGGTCACCTCTTGTATTCATTGACGGCACTTTGAACAGTGGACGTTACATTTCAGATGTGTTACTACACGTGGCTCTACCCTTCATTCGATTGCAGTGAAACCCTACATATCAGTACGATAATGCACGACCGCATGTTGAAGTTCCTGTACGGGTCTCTCTGGATCTAGAAAATGTTCGACTACTGCCCTGGCTAGCACATTCTCCAGACCTCTCACCAATTGAAAACGTCTGGTCAATGGTGGCCGAACAACTGGCTCGTCACAATACGCCAGTCACTATTTTTGACGAACTGTGGTATCGGGTTGAAGCAGCATGGGCAGCTGTACCTGTACAAGCCATCCAAGCTCTGTTTGACTCAATGCCCAGGCGTACCAAGGCCGTTATTACGGCCAGAGGTGGTTGCTCTGGGTACTTATTTCTAAGGATCTATGCACCCAAATTGAATGAAAATGCAATCACATGTCAGTTCTAGTATAATATATTTGTCCAATGAATATCCGTTTATCATCTGCATTTCTTCTCGGTGTAGCAATTTTAATGGCCAGCAGGGTACCTGTAGTTTAACTGTATATGAAAAATATGTATAACTTCGTTATTTGCTGCAGCCGTCGGAATTTTAATTTCCTGCAGTACAGTTTCTGGTTCTGGTTCTGTTACTTGTGTGGCCCATCTCACCGGCCTCATCCTGAGTCAGAGTGGAACTCGAAGACTGACAATGTGAGTCCCACACTTTCCGACTGGTGTACGAACCCTGCCGTGCCAAAGGCAAGCAGCGGTAAGTTGATGTTCGCCTTTTCCGCATAGGGGAGTCACCTTGCAAGGGACGCTTTCCCTTCCATAGGGTCCCTGCGTGGTGATTCCCTCGTTGTTTACTGTGCTCTAACGATTATCTGCTTGTTAACATTCTTTGTGATTCAAAGAGTAAATCGCCGACGCCCACAGCTGAAGGTTCAGAGCGGCATACCATGTAAAGGCCCTAATTCGATTCCGGGCGGGTTCGAGATTTTCCCCGTTCGGGACTTGGGCGTTGTGTTGTCCGTAACATCATTTCATCCACGTTGACACGCAAGCCGCCGCGTTAGTCTCTGGAAGCTCGCGCAGAGAACCTTCACCTTACAGACACTTTTATTCCCGGACGTGATTTATTATCCTGCAACAAAAACTAACTTTTTGAATTGAATACGCGCTCATATGGTCCGCTAACATCTGACGAAAAATTATATGTGGGTTATTGGACGTACCTTAATGATTGACACTGTGCACTTGTCCGCCACACAAGATTCAAGCAGGTTCCTTTCTTTTCAAATTTTCTATGCAGCCTGTTTCATGACTCGCCTTCCTGCTAGAAAGTGCAAGCCGTGATATGCTGATGCTTACTACGGAATTTCAATTAAAATTTCGAGGAGACACGTTTGGATGTTCCACCATCCGAAGGCGCGAACGAATTCTGGAACAAAAAAAAATATAAATAAATAAAAACTAGAAAAGCCTCTACACGACTACTTTCATTTTCATGGCTCCCCTGTGTTTTCTCTTCACCTACTTTCTTCCTTTCCTGCCCGTCATTTAGTATTTTTTTCTGTAGTTCTTTTTCCCGTCAAAATAAAGTGGTCTGGGGGCTTGATACTAGGTTAGTCTCTGCAGAATCAGGGTACAGTTTCCACTTTAGGCAGAAGTCTTGAATAGACACAAAAAATGTAAGTTCGATGTCTCATAAGATGGAGGACTAATAAAAAAAAGATGGCGTCAACTACAGAGACTTGCTCTCTAGCCAAAAGTACATTCCATTTCAATTCGTGTATTTTCTTAAACATTATCACCACCAGAAATCAAAGTAGTGTTCGCTGAATCAACGGCGGCCTCGCTGAAGTTCTTTTCATTTCTTTCTGTATCCTTTTATGAAGCAAAGTTACAAAAGAGTGGGGTTTATTTTCATGTCTAGAAGAGCAGTAAATGAGCCGAGGAACGATGTGAAACAGAGGCGTGTTAAGCTGGCAGATTTGGCTGCTGAACGCTGAATGCTGAGGGGAAGTCAAAGTTAATCTGCACGTCTGCTGCAGTTGCTGCTATATGAGAACTTGTGTCAGTCTGCCACGTCTACGCTCCAACCAGTGAGTGACTGCCTTCTTCAGCATCACACTACGAGGCTCGCCATTGGTCAGTTAGTTAATTCGTAATACGCTGAACCAGTGGAACTAGCCAATTTACTGGTTGGTAACTTAATTTCTATTTATATGTGACCGAATGTTGACTGTCTACAGAGTTATTTACGTTACCAGAATGGCACATATAGTTCTACAAGTATTTCATACTTTCGCACTAAATAATTGCTACGTTTATGATTAAATATGGAACAGAATAACTTAACAAGAAGGAACTTTTCTACCCTTCTTTCAAATATTTATTCACAGTTATTTGGTAAGTCATCAAAGATATTGGTAGCACAATTATTCTCATGTTTCGTGTTAAAAACCTACTTTATGAAGAGAATGAAGGAGAATTTTTTATCTAGTTTTGTAGCTGTAGATGTCATTCCTTTTGAACTATAACACCAGTCTCATGAGAGAAACTGTGAATTAGGTCGATGAAATTGAAATACTCTCTTTCAACAGCTGCCTACCGGATCATTGTGGATAAAAGCGACATTGCACGCGTCTGAATAACTAAAACATTCTTTCAGATATTCAAATTACTGCAGGATGTAATTTAATGAGATATTATTCATTGCAAATAGATAAAGCATAATGACCTATGGTACACAATCGATTCTTTTCCAATCGCACACAATGCAAAAGAGACTGAACAGAGTTTAACATGTTATAAAGCATGTTTCTTCAGTATATGAACATATACAAAATTGTTTAGGGAGTACGAGTTTATTAACATTTTCATGTGCTTTGAATCTGCCTTTTGTGTAATAGCATTCCAGTTTCAGTGGTCAATAAGTTTCGTTCTTTAACTAAGAAAGAGAGAAGAGAGAGAGAGAGAGAGGGGGGGGGGGGGGTTCATTTGCTGAAAAATAAAAAAGTAATTCAAATTTCCTGGCACGTTAAGGCTGTGTGCTGCACCAGGATTCGAATCTCGAACTTTTCCTTTCCTACGAATTGCCTGTCTGCAAAATACACAGTTCAGGGTTCGGGATACAGTCCAGTACACACTTTTAATCCGGCAAGAGCTTTCGTAAGAGCGCACACTCCTCTGCAGAGAGAAAAATTCAGTCTGGCGCTAAATAATTTTTCTCAACACATCATTAGCAATTTTCTTTGCTGATGTTTGTCTGTTAGGTTTGACTAGAATACTTGCCTCCTCGGCCAAAAGAAATACCTGGGTTTCATGTGCATTACGTGGAAAGTCCTTTACATAAGTGAGGAACACCAGTGGACCTAATATTTAACCGTGGGGAATTAACTAAGTTTTTCTCTCGCATCAAAAAAATATATTTGATTGAGTTCCACTACGGATTACTGTTATATAATACACCTTACTTCTGTTTTGTCATGTATGAACTGGCACATTTATTGCACATACTGAATTCAGACGTCAGTGTGTCCAAAGATTTTTTTTCTGTCACTTATCGCTTTTTTCCACTGTGACAAAGACTTCTATATGTGAAAAATAACAGATTGCTCCGAGGTTCTGAACCCATTTTCAACTGTGGTTCCCTTTAAACGGCTGACTAATTCAGTTCAAAGGTAAGATGAACATAACGATCTAACTATTCATCACACATCTTGGCTTGATGATTCATAGCAGAAAATGCCACTCCGAAAATAAAGGCGTTTCCTTTGCATGACAGAACCATATTCCTTCAGTTAATGCTCCAAAAAAGCATGTAGTACGCACAGAAAATTCTCTCCGGCATTTGAATATCTTTTAGGTCCGAAACTAGTTGACAGATAAATAAACTGATCATTCGATGGTACCGACTGCCTGAACAGTTTTCTTCACTCGATGTAACAGTATCTTACCAGATGTAGACAGTTATCGCAGTTGTAAACATTATACAATTATTGTATCCTGGATAAAATTAACATGAAATAAAGTTACATCTGTAAGATTTGTAAAATCACGTAAACGTTTCGCACTAAACGCCGAATATAAATTATGAACAGCTCGTGGGAACATTCATAAATGTCCAGTTTGTGGACTGCACTTAAGAGGCTGCTAATGCCTTGCACAAAATGGTTATTTCTTTACATGTTGTGGCGCAGGGTTTCAGCGAGAGCGGTGTTAGGCTGGAGGCTGTTCCAGCGTGGGCTTTTAACCAAGACAGACATATTAAATAATTTACAGTGGCAGAGGGCATGTTCAAACAATCTAGACAAAATCCTGTGCTCAGTCTTCTAAAAACGTTAGCATCAGGTGAACAACGATATAAGAACCAACAATTATAACTTGTCCCATAAATACGAGTAATATGATGTATAATGTAAGATAAAAACATACATCTGAGACTTAACCTATGATTCATGTATGAATATTACATGTAATTACTTCGCCCTCTAACAGCTTTGGTGCATGGGATTATAATTTTGACAACCACACTAGGCCACTACAGCTTCAGCAATAGCCAACTACCATGAACTTATCAGCCATGACCCAGACAGACAACACATATACGCAACACAACCTAGACTGACACACAAAAGCTACTGTACAACCCAATAAAATGATGAATACACAGTCAATAGAATCACAAGGTTTCTCACTTAGACAGTAGTGCGATAAAGAGAGTTCTGCAGCTCTCTTGATATCAAATTGATATGAAATTAATTATGAAAATTAATGAATCAATTAATTACCACACCCTCTGATGAGGTGATGGGTTTTCCCCAGCTGGCACTTGGGTCCCCCTCACGGAGCTCCCTTCGTCCTCCCCCCCCCCCCACCTGAAAATGGAGGGAAATTCGAAAAATGGCGAGAAATTCAAATCCCTTTGTGTGTGTTCACATTGAGGTTTGGAGACCAGTTGGCTTAGTTCACAACACCACAAGCAGAGGGTGCTGTTGGTCCTCCTCCATTCCCCTCTCGCCTCACCTCCAACTACACACTCATGATGTAATCCAAGATCACAGTCGAGAAAAAAAGTGCATGAGCCGATAGGGAAGCTGAATACTACCAAGTGATATGCTTCGGCTAATATGATTGCAGTTTCTGGAGATATAAGGTGGGCTCAGCAGCTCCAGAGCTTAAGTTTTACTCAGTAAGTCAGCAGCAGCAGAAGAAGAATCATGAAGTGTCAGCAGCAGCATTCGACATACAGCACAGCCCTACAGAACAGGAAGCAGTGGAAAAGTAAGTACCGCATGTTACATCTTTGTATAGTGTTAGGATTATTGTTGATTGTTTCCTGTCTTGGTCTGTATTTAATAATTCATCCTCCTTGTTCAGCAGTAGTCTTTGGCCTGTCGACGCCTGCAGGGGTAACCAGCACCATGTTGACCTGTGCAACATACAGACCCACAGCAATGTCAGCCATAATCTTGTTTATACCAGCACTGATCTCTGGACCTACAGCAGCAGCAACCTTCAGTTTGCCCAAACCTGCAGGGACCACATGAGATAGTGTAGAACACATTGTCCACATGATGGAGCATAACAAGGTGCTGTTATTGTTCGTCCCGCTCGTCGATTTTGGTGATGAGGATGTCCAGCCTGTTCCCAATGCTGCTGCTGGCTTTTCAATGATCACTGACATATGACCAACCCACCAAGACATCCCTATGGCAGTGCAGGAGCAGAGTACAGATACTGTGAAGGAGAAGGTTCCACACATGGACTACTTACTGAAGAATGACACGGAGCTGTTATCGTCTATCCCTCTCATCGATTTGTGATGAGGATGCTCAGTCTGCTTCCAGTGTCATGAGCGCTGCTGGTGGTCGTAAACAACAACAAGCTGGGGGACAGTACAGATCCCACCAGAACATCCCTGTGGTAGCACAGGGACAAAATGTAGATGTACGGAATGTGGTCATGCTTTTCAGTTCTACATAAAATTTAACACATAGTGGAACAAAATGTGTAAACGTGGGTATAGAAGCACAGCATGACTGGGGCTTCAGAAAATGACCACAGAGTATTATTCAACTCATAACCCCCTAGACATTTGCGTTATTGATGTGGCACTATCTATTACAACATTCTATGATGACTCTGGACTACATGTGAAATCGGGTGACAAATGCATATCTACAGCACACCACAATTATGAACTTATGGTTCAGAGAGTGAGTCGATTGTTGTCAAGCATGGACTCTACATACAGTGATGATGTGAACTTTCTACATGTGCATGGTGTACATGATAATTTGAAACAGTACCTTTATTTCTGCATCAATGCCGAGTGGAGAGAGAAGCACATTAAATGTACATCTGGTAAACCAGTGTATTATGAGTTATCCATCAGAGGTAGATATCTATGGAATTTATTACATATCAGAAAGATTTATTTGGGAATTATAGCAAAGGCCCAAAGAAGATAAAGGAAGAGACTTATGGTTTTTTTGAAAAACTGTATGCACTGTATGATTTTTAAATAAATAACGTGTATATATAATCTCAAACTGTCCCAAGCCCATTGAAAAAGGAGAATAGGGAGGAGTAACACCTTGTCAAAAAACCTTGGTTCACCTGGTCCAGGTGATAGTACCTTGTGAGGGCCCCTTGCCAGGGATACAGTGAAGACCTCAACGACAGTGAAGGCGGAGATGAAGATCATCGGTATGGCGGAACTGGCATAAGAGGTAGTCCAAATCCACTAGCGTCTGTTCACCTAATTGGCGCGTCTGCTCGATGCTCTTCTTGACTTCAATAATCAAGTCGTAAACATGTGACCTTCGTAGAAGATCACCACATAACAAATTTCAACTTGAATAAGCATGATGGAAAAAAAGGGAAGAAATCCTCATGCTTATAAAGAATAGGCCTCGGTTACAAATAGAAACCGGATGTTGACCTAGGTTTCGGCGCAGATAACCACACCTTCTCCAGAACACACTAAAACTAGAAACTGTCTAAAGAGGCATGGTCCAACATTAATACAGAATGCCCAAAAGGGCAAAAGACTGGTATAAAATGTAAAATAAACGGTACGTGTGTACCATGTCTATAGCTGTACTTAGCTCAAACGTCAGAAGCGTGCTCCCTCCCTCCAGCTAACGTTCGGTGGGCCGCGGGCTCTCAGGTAAACTCCACTACCCGAGGCATCAGTCTCTAGAGTGAATCTTCCTGGTCATCGGATTGTGGGGGGCCAGGAACGTCATGGGCAAAAGAGTCGGAGCTTCTCAGAATCTCTAAGACCGAAACAGAAAAACTTCACAGGAACTCTCAACACAAACACACTCTCCAAAGTAGGTAAACTCAAACAACTCACAAATACTACGGAAAAATTCCACATAAAAATCGTTGCGATTCAAGAAACACGATTTACTGACTAAAACCTTTTTGATTCAGGAAACTTTAGAATCTACAAAGCAAAACGTGCATTCCAGCTGAACAATGGATCCAAACAATTTGGCATAGCATTTGTTGTCCACAAATCAATTAGAGACTTCCATTCAACATCAGAAAGAATCTCGACAATCTCAGTAAAATCTGGAAACAAGGCATATACAGTGATAAATGCAGATGCTCCCACAAATGATTACAACAGAAAAGATCCACAGGCAATAGATGACTTCTGGAAGCTACTGGAGGAAACCTCAAATAAAATCCCTACTCATCACGTGAAAATTATGTTAGGAGGTTTCAATGGACAACTCGCCAAAGAGAAAAAGTTCAGGAAAACAACGGGTATTCAAAGAGCTCACAAGAGAACAAGAAAAAACGGCTAGAGACTGATAAACTTCTGCGAAGTTCTGATTTTAAATCACGTCTACACAATTCCTTAAACCTGTAAACAAACTTACAACATGGAAATCATCAAATTCAACTTTTGGTGAATTTCAGATAGACCATGTTGCCATATCTAATAAGAATACCAAAGAAATACTCAACGTACGAACAAGAAAGGGATTTTTTGAGTCAGACCACCACCTGCTGCAAATAAAGATTAGATTTCAACCTAAAAGAAAGAAACTACCAATGAACAAAACAGAATTGATCCAGAATACATTAAACCTAACAAGAGGGAAATTCTCCAGATAATTGGGCAATCAAACACAACGAACTATAATGAACTTGCAGATGTACTGAAAAACACTATGAAATTAGGTAAACCCCCAAGAAAGAGAAAACACCGAAGGCGGAACAGTGCATGTGATCAAGTAGTAGAAGAATACAAGCTTGGAAAACATTCAGTAGCAACGAAACTACAGAAAAATGGCAGAAATTTTTGAGAATACAGAAGGGTTCGTCCAAGGCAATACGAAGAGGAAAATGTAGATATGATAAAAGCCGGCTTAAAGAAATTGAACACTAATTTATCAAGAACAACAACATAAATTTTTACAAAATTTTCAAAGAAAACCTAATCTGTGCTTTCGCCGGTCCGATAGATCACTGGAAACCAACCCTTAAAAGGACTGTCAAATTTTAGATAAATATTTTCACTCACTTCACAACTGCGAGGCTCCAACAGAACAACTAGATTTCGAAAAACCCACATCCAACCCCTTTTCAAATCCACCATCACTTAAAAGAGCTAAATGAAAGAATCAATTCTTTGAAGAACAACAAGTCTCCAGGGGAAGACGGAATCATAGCAGAAGTATGGAAATTAAATGACAATAAACTCACACAAGCAACCCACGTAATTATATCAGATATATGGGAAAATGAATAAATACTTGTAGAATGGATATGTGAATTAATTCACCCTCTCCACAAAAAAGGTGCAAAAACCGAGCCAGTAATTACAGGGGAATTTCATTGCTCCCTGTAATATAAAAAATTCTTTCGAAGGACCTGTTGAACAGACTAGAGGAACAAGCGGACCAGTTAATAGGGGAGTATCAGGCAGGGTTTCGCAAAGGTCGATCCTGCATCGAACATATATGTAATTTAAAACAATTTTGCTAATGTGAAGATGTAGAAATACTGTGGTAACTTTTGTCAATTTTAAAGAAGCTTACGATTCAATAGATCGACAGTAATTATTTCACACCTTAGAGGAGTTCATGATTGACAGGAAAACAAGGTCTATTATTCAACAGGCATTAACAGATACAACCTCCAAAGTTAAATTCATGGGAGAAGCATCAGAAGCATTTCATATCCATACTGGTATTCGCCAGGGAGATGTAATGTACCCCCTTCTGTTTAACATGGTTCTGGAAAAAATTGTGAGGACATGGAAAAAGGAAATATAAGGAATTGAGCTTGGGTTTAAAAAAGAGGAGAGAATTAGTTTGAAGTGTCTGGCTTTCATACGCGATCTTGCCATTCTAACGAACAATAGAGAGGAAGCCAAACTTACATTGGAAAAACTACACGAAATCTCACAGAAAACTGGGATACAAATCTCCTTCAAGAAAACACAGTATATGGAAAACAAACCTGTAGATAATCTCCCCACTACTACTCAGTACGGGAAAGTGGCTCCTGCAAGGAGCACTTTATGCTGCAGACACGTCAGTGATTCATGGTCATACTAAGGTCAGAGAGATTGAAAGGCAGGAAAAAAAAATTCTGAGGAAAATATATGGACCAGTGTTTCGGGAAGGAATTTGAATGAAGAGGCGAACTAGACAAATTTACAAAGACGTAGAAACAATAACAGACACCATTAGAAAGAAAAGAATGATATTTTATGGACATATCAGCAGGATGAACAAAAGCAGGCTCACAAGACAAATCTTTGATATAGTAAACAAGAGCAAAAAGAAGACAAAGTGGATCACTGAAGCAGAAGAAGTCATTACATAACTGGGTATCACACAAGACAACATAAACAATAGAGAACAGTTTAGAAACATCATACAGAAACACATACGTAAACAAGAACATACGGAGAACAGAACGGGAAAAAGATGGTGGGAAGAACGCAAGTGAGAACACAGTGAATGTATGAAGAGAATTTTGGAAGAACGAAGAAAGAAGAAGAATCATGACTACTCAAGTTCAATCGTTCTCTCAAAAGTGGATAATCGGATATGTATATTGAAACGGAACTTGTTGTACCGTTCCAATGTTTTATTAAGTTGCTAGCACGCAGAAATTATTAGCAATAGTTTCTTCTCTTGCAGGTAATACATCAGCTGGTGTCCAAAAGGAGAGGATGGACTGAACAGTGTTATTATTGAATTTTTTCTGTTGTGTTTCCCATTTTCCTTTCCTTTGTGCTGCCTGGACGGAATAAATGAGTGACTGTGTGAACTAGCAGAAAACTTTTAGTCACAGATTGTAACACTGCATGAATGGGCGTTCTGGGGTATGGTAGTACCAATCCCCCAAGCTTCAAAAAGTTTAGCAGAGACCAAGTTTGCAGGTCAGAGCAAAGATGATACGAAGGCGCGCGTATTGGCCCTGTCAGGTTGGCTCGCCACCCCCACCACGTTTGTAAGCGGAACGGTTAGGCGGATTCGGTTGGAAGAGCACTTGTTCCTGGGTCGTGGTGCTGGACAGACATAGAGACGCAGCTCTCGTTTTGGTAATGTTAACATAGGTATTAGATTGTCTGAAATCTACTCTGTAATGTAGAAATCAGGTGCGAAATTACCACTGAACCCCATAAGGGAATGGATTTTCTTAATTTACTCGAATTTCAGTAGACCTTGCGTTAGTGCCTTGCTCAGGCAACGCACCATGTGCCTTAAGCTCACGGTCACGTTATTGCTCTGTGCTCAACGGAAATTCACTCATTCAATGTATTTTAATCTGCTCTTCCAGTTACAGTAATATTTTGGGGATTTTTTTTATTTATTTTCGATATGTTTTCTTTTGAACTTGCTTTCGCGCCACGTGGCCGGTTGGAGCAACCACCGCATTGATAAATTGTAGTGTCGGCCTGAAAATATATTGTACACGATAAATAATCATACGATAGTGAGCGAGTGTAAAATAGAGAAGGAATAATCGTGTGTGCCCATATTTTTCTGGGTTTCTGTTGGCTACTGAAACTAGGCCGTGTGGGTTGAACAGCATTGAAGTGATGTTTCTTGTGCACCCCCATAACCAGTTGATTTGTTGGCGATGTTGTGCGTTAAGTAAAATACTCGTGCCTGGCCTAGTTTTGCTTGTATTCTCTTTGCAGAACGTGTTCTGAGTAATCTATAGTAACTGAATGTAATAACCCAGGCTAAAGGTATAATTGTGCGGTTGTATAGAATTACATTGAAGCCAGGTCTGCACTCCTCTGTCCCATTCCATAATTACGTGGCGAAACTGAACCATGTAAACTAGAAACCGGTTTTGACGATGGACATTGGAAGAGAAACACGACTAGTGGTTGAAATACCATCTGTACTGAATAAATATCAATTAATCTCTACTCTCGATGGCTCCTTCCATCATAAAGAATGGATGGTAGTCAGTACCGAAGTCGAATTCTGGATCATGAAAGCAAATAAAAGCTGTATAATGCCTATTAAGCCCTGTATAGGTGCCTTCTGTAATGGTTCAAAAAAATGCGTTCAAATTTCTACCGGTTCGTTAAAACCTTCCGCTAGAAATTATTAATATCCAACAATAACGTGCAGGGGCTAGTAATTTCGTGGACTACACGAATTTAAGAAATCGTTTAAGACAGACGGTAGCTTGCAGGAGCGGTAGGACATGTCAAAGCGACGGTAATCTCCCTATTTAGGTGGACGTTTACCACCACCAGTACTGGAAGGCTACGTTGCAATATATGAACTCTCTGTATAGCCATTGTAGCCCAGTTGGTAATGTTGTTAAGTGATAGAGCTATAGTGGCTACACATAAAATTACCATCCTTATAAGTGTGTATGTGTTTTTCTATATATCCCCACAACTTGTTTGTACTTGACGTGATCGGTATCATGGCAGGGTGGGTAAAACATCCCCGTCACAAGGACTCTGTTGTAGGTGACTGGTCCTGTGAAGATGTAAAAGAAGACTCAAAACAAAAGAAGATTTGAATACTATTTCCCGTGTATTTTAAAAAACACTGTTTCAACTCAAGTATCAGTTATTGCAAGAGATATTATGCGGTGTAAAAGGCGTTACATACACGACATTCAGTGAAAGCAGTGATATCTCCCCACCTGAGATCTAAGTCAGATACACTCCAGAATCACAAAACAGTTGGTTAGGGTAATGGAAACCTAATTAAAGCGTTGAAACAAGATAATCTGAATTTATAACACATTTAGCAAGCAGATGTAGAAAATACATATCCTTAAATGATTTGGTCCACATATCAAATAGGGGTAATGCAGGAGTAGGTCCAATAATGAATAAAAAAATAGGAGTGCGGGTAAGCTACTACAAACAGCATAGTGAACGTATTATAGTGGCCAAGATAGACACGAAGCCCATGCCTACTACAGTAGTGCAAGTTTATACGCCAACCAGCTATGCAGATGATGAAGAAAATGAAGAAATGTATGATGAGATAAAATAAATTATTCAGGTAGTGAAGGTAGACGAAAATTTAATAGTCATGGGTGACTGGAATTCGACAGTAGGAAAAGGGAGGGAAGGAAACATAGTAGTTGAATATGGATTGGGGATAAGAAATGAAAGAGGAAGCCGTCTGGTAGAATTTTGCACAGAGAATAGCTTAATCATAGCTAACACTTGATTCAAGAATCATAAAAGGAGGTTGTATACATGGAAGAAGCCTGGAGATACTAAAAGGTATCAGATAGATTATGTAACGGTAAGACAGAGATTTAGGAGCCAGGTTTTAAATTGTAGGACATTTCCAGGGGCAGATGTGGACTATGACCACAATCTATTGGTTATGAACTGTAGATTAAAACTGAAGAAATTGCAAAAAGGTGGGACTTTAAGGAGATTGGACTAGGATAAACTGACTAAACCAGAGGTTGTACAGAGTTTCAGGGACAGCATAAGGGAACAATTGACAGGAATGGGGGAAAGAAATACAGTAGGAGAAGAATGGGTCGCACTGAGGGATGAAGTAGTGAAGGCAGCAGAGGATCAAGTAGGTAAAAAGACGAGGGCTAGTACAAATCATTGAGTAATGGGAGAAATATTGAATATAATTGATGAAAGGAGAAAATATAAAAACGCAGTAAATGAAGCAGGCAAAAAGGAATACAAACACCTCAAAAATGAGATCGACAGGAAGTGCAAAATGGCTAAGCAGGGATGGCTAGAGGACAAATGTAAGGATGGAGAGGCTTATCTCACTGGGGGTAAGATAGATACAGCCTAAAGGTAAATTAAAGAGACCTTTGGAGAAAAGTGAACCACTTGCATGAATATCAAGAGCTCAGATGGAAACCCAGTTCTAGGCAAATAGGGGAAAGCAGAAAGGTGGAAGGAGTATATAGAGGGTTTATACAAAGGCGATGTGCTTGAGGACAATATTATGGAAATAGAAGACGATGTAGATGAAGATGAAATGGGAAATACGATAATGCGTGAAGAGTTTGACAGAGCACTGAAAGTTCTGAGTCGAAACAAGGCCCTGGGAGTAGGCAACATCCCATTAGAACTACTGACGGCCTTGGGAGAAGCAGTCCTGACAAAACTCTACCATCTGGTGAGCAAGATGTACGAGACATGTGAAATACCCTCAGACTTCAAGAAGAATATAATAATTTCAATCCCAAAGAAAGCAGGAGTTGACAGATGTGAAAATTACCGAACTATCAGTTTAATAAGCCACAGCTGCAAAATACTAACGCGAATTATTTACAGACGAATGGAAAAACTGGTAGAAGCCGACCTCGGGGAAGATCAGTTTGGATACCGTAGAAATATTGGAACACGTGAGGCAATACTGACCTTACGACTCATCTTAGAAGAAAGATTAAGGAAAGGCAAACCTACGTTTCTAGCATTTGTAGACTTAGAAAAAGCTTTTGACAATGTTGACTGGAATACTCTCTTTCAAATTCTGTAGGTGGAAGGGGTAAAATACAGGGAGCGAAAGGTTATTTATAATTTGTACAGAAACCAGATGCCCGTTATAAAAGTGGAGGGACATGAAAGGGAAGCAGTGGTTGGGAAGGGAGTGAGACAGGGGTTGTGGCCTCTCCCCGATGTTATTCAATCTGTATTTTGAGCAAGCAGTAAAGGAAACAAAAGAAAACTTCGGAGTAGGTATTAAAATCCAGGGAGAAGAAATAAAAACGAGCAGTTGAACGGAATGGACAGTGTCTTGAAAGGAGGATATAAAATGAACATCAACAAAAGTAAAACGAGAATAATGGAACGTAGTCGAATCAAGTCAGGTGATGCTGAGGGAATTAGGTTAGGAAATGAGTCACTTAAAGTGTTTTGCTATTTGGGGAGCAAAATAACTGAAGACGGTTGAAGTAGAGAGGATATAAAATGTAGATTGGCAATGGCAAGAAAAGCATTTCTGAAGAAGAGAAACTTGTTAACGTCGAGTATAAATTTAAGTGTCAGGAAGTCGTTTCTGAAAGTATTTGTATTGTGTATTTAAGTGAAACATGGACAATCAATAGTTTGGACAAGAAGCGAATAGAAGCTTTCGAAATGTGGTGTTACAGAAGAATGTTGAAGATTAGGTGGGTAGACCACATAAGTAATTAGAAGGTATTGAATAGGATTGGGGAGAAGAGAAGTTTGTGGCACAACTTGACTAGAAGAAGGGATCGGTTGGTAGGACATGTCCTGAGGCATCAAGGGATCACAAATTTAGCAATTGAGGGCAGTGTGGAGGGCAAAAATCGTAGATGGAGACCAAGAGATGAATACACTAAGCAGATTCAGAAGGATGTAGGTTGCAGTAGGTACTGGGAGATGAAAGACCTTGCAGAGGATAGATTAGTTTGGAGAGCTGCATCAAATCAGTCTCAGGACTGAAGACCACAACAACATGTGCTGACTCCTGGAGTCACTCACAGTATAGGTTTCTCGTTATTGTTAAAACAAGAAAACTGAATGATGGTAGCTGTACGCGTAACTTCCAAGAGTTTCTATATATAGCTAGTAAGAGAGGTGAGTACATTATTACACAGTGCACCATGGATAAAGTCGCGCGTGCACGTTTCTCAGTCCGAGAGAATGGGTGTACATAGACAGAAAATTCGCTTGTAGATGTAAGCAAAAATTCAGATTATCGTGCATAGAGGGACATAGAGGCGTATTACCAGGCTCTTCTGAGAATTATTCGAGCATTAAATAAGTACGTTAATGAAATAGGTAAAAAGGTAACAGGCTTAACTGAAAATGTTGAAGCTATAGATCAAAAAAGGATGTAGCTGCCTTTGTTATTGAGAAGCGAGAGCAGCCGCATAATAAGAGGAATAAGAGCGAATATATAAAGACTGATGCTGCAGAGAAGTCTGATTAGTAAGAGATTTCGATTAATCAGAAAGTCATTCAGGCGCGGAATGCTGTTCGAGAGAAATTACGGTTGCTAAGTTGACATATGGATCGACAGCACACACTAAGAGATACCTTTAAGCCGGTTACTGAATCTGTCATGCAGCTCTCAGAAAAAACAAATCCACACAATAAAGACAGTGCGGCCATTATCCTTCAGGCCTGTGGCCACATACACAGAACAATCGGCGTCAGCGGGGGAAGACAGTACACGCTGGGCTTGCAGCCTATAAATGTAACAGATGGTACAGTTTCAGAGAATACTTGGCTCAATGAACCTTATTTTCCTAACAGCAATAAAAACCTATAAATGATTCAATTACTAATAGGGAAATGTACCTTGCAATACTGCATTTCACCGATGTACGTAACATGGCAAAATGTCAGAGCAACAAGAAATATAAAACCATTATAAAACGAATACTCGACGATGAAAACAACAGCAGCAGCGGTGATGGTATTGACATTGAGCATTAAGCAGTGAATAATCGAATCCCACAATATATATTATGACGACCCCAACGAGCTAATAGATCGACTACGTCTGCTCATGACATCTAGTGCTGCAGGTAACACAGCTCATTCGAATGAGGTTGTTTCAGCAATCTCCTAGCTCAGACACAAAATGTGTTATTTTCGTATACAATCTATAGCAGCAGCATGCAGGTCGTCCAAGTTTTTGATAAACGCTTTTGATAGAAAAATTTACTTCCCGCCTAACTACAATATTCAAAATGTGAAGTCCTTCAATAATAATACAATCATGTCAAATCTTCAGAGCACCACAAATATTAGGAATTGTGTTGAGTAACATACACGAGCCGTAACACACAGCAAGAGGACAAGAGGACACCCCCTCTCCAGCTGATGTAGCTGGAGGAGGATGCCCTGGGTACCCTGAACTACTTTATGAGCATACGAGCGTTTCGGGGACTGAAGCGCACTAACGGAACAGACGGGGAATTTAGCAAGCTTGGCACATCTCATCTGCTCCAGCGCCCTCAAGATCGCGGATAGTTCTGCAGCAAATACAGTGAACTCAGGAGGCAACACAATCTTGAGGACACGATCAGATGAAACAGCAGACCTACCAACAGAGTCCCCCTGTTTAGACCCTTCTGTGAAGACAGTTGAATTCTTAGAGTGCTCATGTGAAATGTCGGAAAATCTGAAGCAGCAGTTCAGTCTCTCCTGTGCTGGACTAAATCGAAAATTACTCTGGGCCTCTAGAGTAGCCTGGGTGGCAGTCGATTAAAACTCTGGATTTGAGCCTGTACATGCCCCACACCAGGGGACTCCAACACATTTATTGCAATGGCCGTGTTGCCGATGGACGATTCGTAAAGAGGCATTCCATAGCTGGACGAATAGTGATATGGTATACTGGGCGAAGTGGGAGTGGGCTGGTCATGTAAACGCCGCTGGGGCGCCTGGTCCCTTCACGACGCACAGCGGCGCTGACTCATACGCTGTGCACTCAAAAAGAAAAAAAAATGGAATGTTGGTGTGGCATTGATAGCTGGGAGGCCCAATCACGTGACGCCACACTCGGTGACTTGCGCGTTGGTGATAACGAAAGGGTGATGAGGACAACACAACACACAGTCCGTGAGCGGAGATATTCTCCCTCTAGCCAGGAATTAAACCCAGGCCCACTGCACTGCGGGCAAACACGTTACCGCTCAGCTAAATAGGGGGCTGTGCACCCACAGTCCAGTCACGATGGAACGAAAGCCCTGTAAAACTGGAGCAGACGCGCCCAGTCCTCTGCCCAAGGCCAGTGGCTAAGACACTTCAGAATTTTAAGTGCCTTCTGTGTCCTTGTCTTCAGGTCCCTCAGGTGCAGTAACCACGACAACTTTCAGTCCAAATCGAGACCCAAAAATTGCAGAGAATGGTGTTCCACGCATGCAGTTCACGTAAATTAAAAATACCATATACCACGTGAACGATTAAAATAGACACACACACACTTCTCCAGAGCAAACGTAAAACTAGTCTTTGCACCCCACCCCTCTAGCATCTTCAGTGTAAGTTGCAACTGACGAATTGCTGTTCCAATATTGGAGAACGACAGAAAACTGAAAAATCTTCCACAAAAAAGGATCACTGTACACGACTTCTTAGCGTAGATGTATTGCTGTTTATGGCTGTGGCAAAAAGGATAACACTTAAAACATAATTCACTGCCCTGAGGAACGCCATTCTCCTGCTCGAAACTATTCAAATGGCTCTAAGCACTATGCGACTTAACATCTGTGGTCATCAGTCACCTAGAACTTAGAACTAATTAAACCTATCTATCCTAAGGAAATCACACAAATCCATCCTCGAGGCAGGATTCGAAACTGCGACTGTAGCATTCGCGCGGTTCCGGACTGAGCGCCTAGAACCGCGAGACCACCACGGCCGGCTCGAAACTATTCAACAGCTCGTCAACAACTCGGTACCGAAAGAAACGTTATGGTAAAAAGGATCAAATGAAGATGGGAGATGGCCATGGAAGGCCCTCTGGTAGAGCTGTCCATAAACAATGTAAGGTGTCAGGCAAATCCAACACCTTCCATGAAAACCCTGGCATGATAAGCAAATCCAGTAGTATGTCACATAGCTCCGAATAAATCGTGACATTAAATTAACCAAAGTAATACGAGTAACGAGTGAGCAAATGGAATACCACAGACTACCACAAGAATGCCTAAATGCATGTCGTACCTTCCCACCGTGAGACCGACGCAGTTCCGAGGGGAGAAACGAGAACAAAAGCCGAGAGCAGAACCATGTTAAGCTAGAAGGCCCTACGATAAGGGACGGACTGGACACCCACGTCGCCAGCCTACCTCTAAGACTACCACCCGCACGTTTTAGCGTGAGACTTTTTCTCGTCTCTGTTACGTCATGGACCACCCCCCAGCCCATGTTAAAAGCTAGAGACCTCCAGAAAAGCAGTACAGATCTTACGATAACACAAAAAGGGCCACTACCACCCGCAAGTTTTAGCGTGAGCGTTTTCGCGTGTCTGTTACTTTAGGATCACCCCCCAGCCCATGTTAAAAGATAGAGCCCTCCAGAAGAACAGTATAGATCTTACGATAACGCTAAAAGGACCACACCAGCTGCAGGTTTTAGCGTGAGACTTTTTCGCGTCTCTGTTACGTTGCAAACTTTAAAAACATTGCCCTACCACGAAAAGTATAACGTTTCTCATTGGATAGACAGAATTTTTGTAGGTGGAGCTTAAGGTTAACATTGAGACCCTGATTGGTCAGATGAAAACACAGCTAGATAGTTTTTTTTTTAAACCAACTTCGGTAAATTGTAGTAAAGAGAAGTTAGAGAAGAGTTGCTTCCGAGATGGCGAGGTGAGCGGAGATGTGCTGCCCGCCGCTGCCCTGAGGCTGCCTAAACACCGACAAGGTAATGAACGCACGCGATGCCGCATTTTTGAGCGCATAAGGCTTCACTCAGAACTGCCGAAGTCTCATCTGTTACACCCCCTTTTTGCGTAATACTAGTGTCGATCGTAAATTAAAGCTCATGGTGTTCACATTTGCCACTTGAAGTAAAAATATGAAACGCGATGATTTCTCTGTTATATAGTTATTGAGCAGCCACATCAGCCACTGTAATTTACGACAAGTTAGACAAGTAATTAAAGATAATTGAGGGTCACTGTAGACCATTTTGATAGTTTTCTCTTTTGTGAAACTTAATTTAAACCTAGATTATAGATGTGATATGGCATAGGTCATCCTTCGATCCATTGTAGCACTTTGAAACCCATTCAGGGAATATTCGTTCACATTTTTGTTGAACGCAGTTGGTTTTTACCATCCTGTATTAAAACACTTCCTTTTATCAATAGTGCAATTTATAAACAATTTTTTGTGAGTAGAATAAAATTTCCAATGGTAAACTTAACTGCTTTTTCGACGTTATTTTACCAGCTAACTAAAAATAGGAAAGCCTTGAACTCCTTCCACTAGATTTAGTTAGTATTAAGATTCTTTTATAGGGAGTGCAGTGGAGCTGACGCTGAGATCATTTAGTATTTGATTATATCATCGCTAGTCCCACTGAACTCTTCTGAATTCTACATGTCATGTGTGGTCTGGCGTCTCCTTACCAGCAACAGGTCCCAGGTGAAACTAGTTAATTCATTAAAAAAACACGCTCAGAGCGTCGTTGCGCGAAAGTGGTAGGGAGACACAATATAGAACAAACAGACACCACCATGAATGTTTAGAACAAAGCATTTCAAGTAGTACTCTACGCCTTACTGGTATCAAAAATTATATCTGCACAATGCTATTCATGGAGGAAAGCCTAATGGACGCCTCTAGCAAGGTCAAGTTGCCGACAGTGGATTGAAACTTACTGACCCCATACTCAGAGCGATTTGGAAGTGCCTTGTCTCCATCACCGAGACAAGACGACAGTTGGCCATTCGCTCCAAGGTCTTTCCTACACAGCTCGTTAAGGCGACGCTCTGGTAATTGCTGGCACATTTTAGGTCCTTTGCCGCTTTGAGAAGAGGGAAGTTGCCTGTCTGCCATATCGAATTAAAACATTGTAAGAGGATATCCTTGTACACTATTTTCAAGTTCAGCAGCAAGCTGTATCAGATTTGCTCCTAACTGGACACAGTATGACAATGCCAAATCCAGTTCCCACATTTAGAATGAGTTATAGGACTCCGAATTGTTAGACCTGAATTGCAACTCACCCCTTTCCAAGGTGACACGATAACGGTAGAACGGTGTATCCCGGGTAGCAGTGACAGTAGTCAGCGCAAAATGTCCTACCATTGTGTGTGAAATGTATCCAGGTGTTGTTTGGAAACACTCCTGATTCGACAATTCTTCTATAGGTAACCGACGGCCTCTGCCGGAAATCCTTCTGTAGTAGAACATATGGAACGGTTGGAACACTTGTTAGGATCTTTTCTTTCTCTCATTAATGATACATCGAGCCTTCGCTGTTGCTAATAGCCGGCGGACGGCTCATAAACTGGCACAGAGCTGTACACCTGACCCGAACGAGTGAACGGCACACATCAGTCGACAACGTGAAGGCAGTCTCCTAGGATGATGACAGGAGTTTGGGATGGAGCAGTCAGCGGCATGGTGAATTACTAGCGTGATGGGGTCCACCCACACCTGGATGCTATCACAGCACTCAAACACAGCCAGCTGGCCAAACACTGTCCATTTTGGTGTGCTAATCAGAAAGAGGGGCCGATGACTGAGAATGATCCAGTAGCAGCACAGAAATGAGCGGGAGTCCTTATGTCCAGGATGGACAGCTCAGGAGAAGTGATGAGGCTCTCCTAGCAAGCCGGCCGTTGTGGCCGAACTGTTCTAGGCGCTTCAGTCTGGAACCGCTCTGCCGCTACGGTCGCAAGTTCGAATCCTGCCTCGGGCATGGATGTGTGTGATGTCCTTAGAATACTTAGGTTTCAGTAGTTCTAAGTTCTAGGGGACTGACTACCTCAGATGTTAAGTCCCACAGTGCTCAGAGCCATTTGAACCATTTGAACCTCTCCTAGCAATTGTCGTACCCCACAATATATGATGGACATTGAAATCTGCCTGTAGGAGAAATGATCGTTGGGGTTGTTCTATGAGACCTATTAGAGCCTCATAGTTAGTCGCATCATACAGAGGTAAAGATAGCGAGTAACCAGTGATCCTCTGACATACGTGAACTTCAGCTGCAATCGCTTGCAGGTCAATAGTTAGGGGAAGAGCTGAAGAGTGGTGCACATTATTGACAAAGACTGGGAATCCTTCCTTGCCCCTTCCTCCACTCAGGTCGTCCTTGCAATAGAGTTTATTGCCCCGTAGGACACTTGCACCAGCCGCTTTAAATGCGTTTCCAACAAACACAAGCACAGGATGCCTTTCTGTGCTAGCAGTTTCAGTTCCTCTGCATTTGTCCTGAAGCCGTTGTTGTTCCGCTGCAGTATGTAATTCATTTTATCTGCGAGGTTTTAGTCTGCCTTTCCCCTTATTGTTCTTCCATGGTGGTGAGACCTCAACGAAGGCCATGTCACTTGAGGGACTCACTCATCCCTCAGACGAACGTCGAAGACCGTACCGGCGGTGATATAATCATCGTCAGGTCCATCAGACAGCAGCAAGGTCGCATCGTCCAGTCGCTTCTGAGTGGATGTCCTTGGCCATTTGTCCTCGGTCCCCAGTCTGGATTTTGGGGACGGTGGCAAGACTGATGTAACAGAAGCACTTTGCTGGATCTCATCCGATGACTCTTCTGTGGGTTTGCTATCTATGCTGACATTGTTTTCGGCATCTTCAACGCTTGAGCGATACCTTGACAAGGGTACGGTACCAGCAGCGCAGGCTGGCAGGTGCATTTGCAGGGCAGGTGCCGGTAGATGTGCCCAGCTCGTCCGTCATAGTCTGGGTGCTCACACTGACGTTCTGGACAGGGTGCTTCAGCGCCGAGGGAAAAGACTTGACAAAACTTAGCGGCTGACTGGCCTAAATTCCTTTCTTACGCTAGAGTACAAGACACATTTGGTGAGTTTAATTTCCTGAATCTTCTTCCGATCTGCGAAGACAGAGTAGTCCATGCTCCAAACTGGATGTCCCTGGGAGCAGTTAACATACTTAGGTGGGACAGTACTTCGAAAACGTTATTCGTGTCCCGCGCTGCCATATCGTCCATATGTATCCTGACCATTACAACCCGTAGTTGTGTGGCTGAAGAGTTGGCACTCGAACAGTGCATTAGAGTTGGTACATAAACTCTAACCATGACGTGGAAAAAACCTGTTGCGTCATAGTGAGGCAGCTTCAGCAGCTTGATTAACAGAAAAAATGTTACTGTGTCTTGAAGCCCACCGTCAACCCTCTTCAGACACCCTCACACTTTCACACTCTGGTGCTTTTATATCCATATCCATGATGTAAGGACATGATATATCTTTAACACAGTTTACCTCAGTTTCCAAGTAGACTGGGATTCAACAGCTTCTGTACTTGAGTTTCCTGCAGGAGAGTGACATTAAGCAGCGTCTTGATCGATATAACTTTCCCTGCAAGTCCCTCAAGAGCTTTATGGATATAAAACGATGACAATTTCGCAAAAGAGCCATCCACAACAATAATGTTACCTACCACAGGTTACCTGCCACAGGCCAGTTATGATGCTTTCTGTTGTCAGCTATGACCTAGGGCGACTATCCACATGAGGCCTCTTGTGGTTTTAATACTGCCCAGTGGTCCACCTGAGCCACTAGGGGTAGAAACATGCGTTTTAAGTTTCACGGGAAGCAAGTCCTCCTAGACAGAGGTCCGTTTGCCTGGGTAAGCCTTATACAACTGTTCAGCAGTTTCTCCAGGCATAGATCCCGCTAGTGACTTCTCATACTGAACAGCCATGCACCTCATCATTGCGCAGCTTTTTTTACCATCCTTGTGATCTGCCTGATAAATCAAAGATATCCTTTCCCATTGGCAGATAACGTTCCACCACCACGCTGCACGATGGGCGTCGAACAGTGATCAGAACTTGCGGTGACAGAGGACTGGTGGCGCTTACCAGACCCTCCAGCTGAGGAACCCTGGGGTCGCCAGGACCAGACCCAGCAAACGAATGCTCATACCCTGAGGTATGGCTCAGAAGTATCATGAAGGGCGTTAATAGCAGTATGCAAAACACAATAATTTACGTGTTTACTACAGTATGTGAAACATGGATCTTTTAGTCTTAGGCTGGCGACATAGTCCCAGTACCAAGAGGGAGAGAGGGCCAGATGGTAAAACTTAAGGAGAGCAAAATACACTCCTGGAAATTAAAATAAGAACACCGTGAATTCATTGTCCCAGGAAGGGGAAACTTTATTGACACATTCCTGGGGTCAGATACATCACATGATCACACTGACAGAACCACAGGCACATAGACACAGGCAACATAGCATGCACAATGTCGGCACTAGTACAGTGTATATCCACCTTTCGCAGCAATGCAGGCTGCTATTCTCCCATGGAGACGATCGTAGAGATGCTGGATGTAGTCCTGTGGAACGGCTTGTCATGCCATTTCCACCTGGCGCCTCAGTTGGACCAGCGTTCGTGCTGGACGTGCAGACCGCGTGAGACGACGCTTCATCCAGTCCCAAACATGCTCAATGGGGGACAGATCCGGAGATCTTGCTGGCCAGGGTAGTTGACTTACACCTTCTAGAGCACTTTGGGTGGCACGGGATACATGCGGACGTGCATTGTCCTGTTGGAACAGCAAGTTCCCTTGCCGGTCTAGGAATGGTAGAACGATGGGTTCGATGACGGTTTGGATGTACCGTGCACTATTCAGTGTCCCCTCGACGATCATCAGAGGTGTACGGCCAGTGTAGGAGATCGCTCCCCACACCATGATGCCGGGTGTTGGCCCTGTGTGCCTCGGTCGTATGCAGTCCTGATTGCGGCGCTCACCTGCACGGCGCCAAACACGCATACGACCATCATTGGCACCAAGGCAGAAGCGACTCTCATCGCTGAAGACGACACGTCTCCATTCGTCCCTCCATTCACGCCTGTCGCGACACCACTGGAGGCGGGCTGCACGATGTTGGGGCGTGAGCGGAAGACGGCCTAACGGTGTACGGAACCGTAGCCCAGCTTCATGGAGACGGTTGCGAATGGTCCTCGCCGATACCCCAGGAGCAACAGTGTCCCTAATTTGCTGGGAAGTGGCGGTGCGGTCCCCTACGGCACTGTGTAGGATCCTACGGTCTTGGCGTGCATCCGTGCGTCGCTGCGGTCCGGTCCCAGGTCGACGGGCACGTGCACCTTCCACCGACGACTGGCGACAACATCGATGTACTGTGGAGACCTCACGCCCCACGTGTTGAGCAATTCGGCGGTACGTCCACCCGGCCTCCCGCATGCCCACTATACGCCCTCGCTCAAAGTCCGTCAACTGCACATACGGTTCACGTCCACGCTGTCGCGGCTTGCTACCAGTGTTAAAGACTGCGATGGAGCTCCGTATGCCACGGCAAACTGGCTGACACTGACGGCGGCGGTGCACAAATGCTGCGCAGCTAGCGCCATTCGACGGCCAACACCGCGGTTCCTGGTGTGTCCGCTGTGCCGTGCGTGTGATCATTGCTTGTACAGCCCTCTCGGAGTGTCCGGAGCAAGTATGGTGGGTCTGACACACCGGTGTCAATGTGTTCTTTTTTCCATTTCCAGGAGTGTATTTATGTTCAGTCCTGTCGACAGTTTTACATGATATTGCACAAAATAGCAGAAACGGACTCACCATCTATTATTTTAAGTAAACAGCAAATAAAACTTTTCCTGCAGCACGACCACGAGATGCGGGCACTGCCCTTCCTTGGAGTTAAATGACAAAAACAACTTTTTCAATATATGTCATCTTTATTTGATAAATTTATTTCTCACACTTACTTGCCATGAAATTTTCTGAAACATGGATCTAGGCAAAGTGGTATTTGACAATATGTACAAACACAGCGAGTGCTCTTTTCCGCAGCTTTGATACTACAATGACGGCACGTGCAGTAGGTTTCTCCTAAAATGGGTTGATGGCCCCCTACAGCCACATGACGAAAATCTTCAGATACTTTTCCCCTTTTTGCCAGAAGGACAGGTTTTTGTCCGTGCCTTTTTTGGGATCAGAAGCCAGCGATCAATTGCCTGGCTAGGTGATGCTGTCCACTTTCTCTTTTACTTATTTTCCACAGGATAAAACTGTCCTCTGCACCAACGTCCACCAGGAAATAAAATATTCTGTGCCACCATTTTACAGAACGTCTGCCAATAGCATACCTTTCTCGTAATTGATCAGACTTATCGACACCACCCATTATTTTCTTGTATTCTGCCACAACTTCAGGACAAGAAATCTATGTGCTAGTACCATCCGTGTTTTTCCTTTTCACTCTGGCCGTTTCTCATGAGTCATGAATTGAGGACAGGAAAGTTACTGGACGGTTATCCACCCATTTACCTGCAGAAATGGCTCCTTTTGTTTCAAACTGGAACTCTCCTGGTTCCAATTTTACATTTTCCTTCATAAATTTGGGTAAGTACTATAGCTTTGAGAAAAAAATCACAAAAGTCACGCAAACAGCACTGAAAGGCTCCTCTACAGAGCAACAATCAGCTATACAATTCCTGTGCGCGAAGGTACAGCTAAAACGGCCGGAACTTCCGATTGGACGTAGAACCCTATACTGTTCACTCAGTGGTAGCACCGTACAGAGGTGGGAACTGTGAATCCCACGGGACTAAGAGCGAGTTCATAGTAGTGGCAAGCAAGTTTCCCACCGCTCACGAAAGGGTTAAAGAAATGTGAGTCTTGGTATTGAGTGGTATTTGCAAACGGCCCCTTACGTCGGATTGATCGAGAATGCAGACTCCGCAATTACAAGTAAGAGGCGAGGTGTTCTGCAAGACGTTTCGGAGAGTCATTGGGCACCGCCGTGCTGCCTGGCGGACCCCCTCTGCGGTCTCCAGCTCAGCCGTCCGCCGTAATGAGGTATCGGTTACGTAGCTGCGCCGCCACGAGCGGTTAAGCTGCCGCTGCGCTTCTCACTCCGCGAGATGCGTTGGAGAGGACGCAACCAGATGCGGTAGTTACAGGTGATACCGCAGTGTCAGACGAGCCAACACATGCAGCGCTGCACAGAGTGGGTTACATTGTGGGTTACTGTTTCGCATAAGCTGATACGGCGGTGACGATAGTGAGAATTTACGAGAATCGGCCGGAACATTACGACCGCCTGCCTAAGAGCTACTACCTCCACATTTGGCACGGATAACAGCGGCGGTGCATTGTGCCGTGGAACCAATGAGGCCGCGATAGGTCACCCGAGGGAGCTGGCACATCATCACCACACACAAGTCACGTGATTCCCATAAATTCTGGGGAGGACGGCGATGAGCTCTGATCCACGTTCAACCACATCCCAGACTCGGTTCACATCTGGCGAGCTGCGAGGGCTTGCACATCAACTGGAACTCGCTACTGTGTACCTAAAACATTCCATAAGAATCCTGGCCTCCTGACATGGCGCATTGTTTTGCTGAATAACGCTACTGCCGTCGTGAAAAATGATCGTCAGGAAGGGGTATACATCACCCGAAACTAGTATACGACATTCCTTAACCGTCGTGGCGCCATGTACGAGCTCCACTGACGCCGTGGATGCCCACGTGATTGTTCCCCAGAGCATAACAGAGCCGCCACCAAGAACATGATTCGTCGCTTCTGGAGGCCCGTCGTTAGGAGTGCTCGCCGCATATTCACATGAGAATAATGGATACAAATATATTTTAATGGTTATTGATACATACTCTAAACTTGCATGGGGATCACCTGTCAAAACAAAAATCGGTCCAAATGTCGCTGATGTTTTTGAACGGTTGCTACGAATCGATGCCCGGACAATCTCCAAACCGATCATGGTGGGGGGGTTCTAAAATATCGCACGTATTTCAAGCGGTATGGAATACATCGCTACTTGACATTCACTCACCTGAAGGTGAGTATCGTGGAGCGCTTGAACAAAACAATAAAAGGTCGAATGTCGTTGCGTTTTAACCTTCGAGGCTCATATCAATGGACAAATATCCTCCCATAAATAATTGCACAATATAATAGAACCAAACATAACAGAATAAAAAGGCGGCCAATCGATGTTCGATAATGGACTCATGGATACCGTATACTTTCTCATTAAGATTCTGGATCCACGCAAACAGAAATTTAATCCAGAATGAGATTTTCACTCTGCAGCGGAGTGTGCGCTGATATGAAACTTCCTGGCAGATTAAAACTGTGCCCGACCGAGAATCGAACTTACCAGCAACAGCTCCCAGGTTCAGACTAGTCAATTCCCTAAAAAACACTCTCAGAGCGTCGTTGCGCGAAAGTGGTAGGGAGACACGATATAGAACAAACCGACACCACCATGAATGTTTAGAGTACATTTAAAAAAAAAATGATTCAATTGGCTGTGAGCACTGTGGGACTTAGCATCTGTGGTCATCAGTCCCCTAGAACTTAGAACTACTTAAAGCTAACTAACCTAAGGACAGCACACACAACCATGTCCGAGGCAGGATTCGAACCTGCGACCGTAGTAGCAGCGCGGTTTCGGACTGAAGCGCCTAGAACAGCACGGCTACACCTGCCGGCGTACATTAAAAGTGAAATGGAATTAAGTACTTGGGTAATTAATACGTTAGATGCGCGCTGTGAGTGTTACTTCAGTTAGAATATTTACGGAAGACTATGTCTGGCGCGAGTATAAAGGTCCAGGCTGTGGAGCTGTGACGTCAGCGGTCTCGCGCTTGAGGACCACTGGCACGGTGCGAGAGAGAAAGCAGACCATCTTGCGTCATCACCCGACATCGCGGTGACGTCCTCTGGTGGCACCGATATGAAATAAGCCAGTTGGACTCCAGTGGAGAACACACATGCTTGAAATTGGTTAAATAATAAAGACAAGTCCTTTTTACCGCCATTTTCTTTGCATAGTAGAGCTCAGTGTGGTGTCATGGATTTCATGTTGGAATTTGAACTTCGCGCCATTTTTCTTGGGGAGCAGGTCGTGACACTTTACCGCTAAAATTCAAACTTCCCGCCAAAATCCACCATCTTGACTGACGTCACGGCCGCCATCTTTGATGGCTTCATCGCCACCATCTTGGATAACGGTACTTTGGGGTAGGTTGCAGGTCATCCCAATACTCCTAAGGCCAGCATGAGAAAAGTTTTGTGTCTTTATGAGGCAGCTTCAAATAACACGGCTGGTGTTTCGCAATGCAAACTGTGTGAAAAGTAACTAAACACTCAGTCTGGAAGTTCCATTAAGTTTCGGGTGTGCAGACTCAAGAAATTTCCTTGATCTTCTAATATTTCAGCTGTATAATGTTCAGCCATCTTCAGCCGCAAGTCTTGCGGCTCACTCTGAAGATGGCTGAACGTTATACAGCCAAAATATTAGAAGAAGAAGGAGATTTCTTGCGGCTGCACACCCGAAACTTAATGGAACAGTCATTGCGCCGCCAAAACTTGAAGATTAACACTCAGTCTGGAGCTCGAGTATGTTGCGAATTGATTGTAAATTTGATCAGCAGTTTCCTCACTCTATAATTTTTTTAAGAAAGTGGGCAAAGTCTCGGATGGCTGACAAGTGTGTAGAAGCGTGTTGTATGGACTGAGGCCTTTTAGTAGAATACAGGCTTTCTAAATTTAGGCAAACATTGATTGAAAGTGTGCAGATATACAGTTCAGTGTAGAAAACCACATCCGGGTGAAATGAAACATATTGCGAAGAAAGCTTTGCATGAAACGAAGGCTTCTCCTTTCAGACGTATACTTTTTAGATTAATAGTGTATAAAAAACGAGCTTCGTGTTTGCTATAATGAATTTCGGTAATTTTGAATAAACTATTTTGGGCACATGGAATTAATTCAGCAGTACTCATCCTGGTGAAAAGTAATTAAAATTGTTATATCTGGGTTCATGTTTGGCTGAAACACACGAAGGTTACACAAGATAGACTTCCAAAACCGTAATTGGCTTTGCACTGTTACATATATCTTCAGGTTCCTACGTCTACACAGATACTCCGCAAGCCACCGGCGAGTACTCTGTACCACTACTTATCATTTCCCCTCCCGTTCCACTCGCAAATAGAGAGGGAAAAACGACTGTCTATATGGCTCCGTATGTACCTTAATTTCTCGTATCTTATCTTCGAGGCCCTTACGCGCAATGTATGTTGGCGGAAGTAGAAGCGTTTGGCAGTCGGCTTCAGATGCCCTTTCTCTAAATTTTCTCAATAGTGTTTCTTGGAAAGGATGTTGCTTCTCTCCAGGGATTGCCATGTGAATGCCCTAAGCAGCTCCGTAACAATTATTACCTGTTCTTGGAACATACCGGCAACAAATCTAGCAGCCCGCCTCTTCCGTCTATCTGACCTGGTACGGATCGCAAACACTCGAGCAGTCCTCAAGAATAGGATGCACCAGCGTCCTCTTTACGGTCTCCTTTACATGTGTAAAACTGTTTCCTAAAATTCTCCCAATACTCTGAAGTGGACCATTCGCCTTCGGTGCTCGTTCCATTTCATATGGCTTTGTAATATCAGCCTCAGATATGTAAACGACTTTCCGTCTCAAGCAGAACACCAGTAACACCGTATCCGAACGCAGCCGGTTTGCTCTTCCTGATCATCCGCATTACCTTACATTTTTCCACATTTAGAGATAATTAATGTTGATTACACCAACTGGAAATTTTCTGTAAGTTGTATTGTAAATGGTTCAAAT